>NW_020837985.1:5357571-5393197 GCF_003676395.1 Aethalodelphis obliquidens
AAAATAAATAAATTTACAAAAAAAAAAAAAAAAGAAAAGGTGGCAGAATATTCTTTGAAGGAATAACGACTGAAAATATTCCAAATTGATAGAAACTACAAAACCTACCTGCCCAAGAAGCTCAAAACAAAACCAAAAATAAACAAGCAAGCAAAAAAAAAAAAAACCCAAACTATATCCAGGCACATCATAATCAAACTGCTTAAACACAGTGATAAAGAGAAAATATTAAAGCAACCAGAGAAATTGACATTTTAAAAGCAATACCATTTACAATAGCATTAAAATAGAAAATACTTAGAAATAAATCAGACAAAATATGTGCAAAAACTAAACAATGAAAATTATAAAACGTTGCTGAGAGAAATTAAAGAAAACTTAAATAAATGGAGAGTTATATTATGTTCATGAGTCAGAAAACTCACTCTTATTAAGATGGCAATTCTCCTTGGCAAAATCCCAATTAAAATCCCAGCAAGCATTTTTGAAAAAATTGACAAGACAATTCTAAAATTCATATGGGAATGCAAATGACCTAGGATTTATAAAACAAGAATAAAGTTGGAGGGCTAATATTGTCTGATTTCAAAATCAGATAATACAGAATAATCAGTAGTAAAGCTACAGAATCAGAACAATGGAACACGAGTCCAGAAATAAACCTACACATATATAGACAATAATGTTGACAAGTATGGAAAGGCAACAATGAAAAAGTATAGGCTTTTGAACAAATGATGCTAAAACAAATGGATTTTGACATTGAAAAGAAAGAAAAACAAACACATTGGTCCATACTTTACTTCATATACAAGAGTTAACTTAAAATGGATTATAGACTTAAATGTAAAACCTAAAACTATAAAACCTATAGAAAAAAAATTAAGAGAAAAACCTTCATGACCTTGGTTTTGGTGAAGATGTCTTACATATGACCCAAAAGCACAATCCATAAAAGAATAGAATGATCAATCAAACGTCATAAAAACTAAGCATGTCTCCTCTTCAAAAGACACAGGCACAGACTTGAAGAAAATCTTTGCAAATCACAGATCTGACAAAGGACTTATATTCAGAATATATAAAGAACTCTCAAAATTCAACAATAAGAGAACAAAAAAGAGAAACGAAAAGAGATTAGAACAGACACTCTAAAGAAGATCTGTGGATGGTCAATAAGCACATGAACATATGTTTGTCTCCTTTAATCATTAGGAAATGCAAATTAAAACCACATCGAGATGCCACCACACATCTATTAGAAAAGCTACAATTAAAAACTCTGATCATACCAAGTGTAGGTGAGGATGTGGAACAATTAGACCTCATAAACTGCTGGTCAGAATATAAAATCGTACAATCACTTTGGAAAAGTTTGGAATTTTGTTTAAAGTTAAATATATACATACCGGACTTCCCTGGTGGCGCAGTGGTTAAGAATCTGCCTGCCAATGCAGGAGATGTGGGTTCGAGCCCTGGTCCGGGAAGATCCCACATGCCACGGAGCAACTAAGCCCGTGCACCACAACTACTGATCCTGTGCTCTAGAGCCCGTGAGCCACAACTACTGAGCCCGCACACCACAACTACTGAAGCCCACGGGCCTAGAGCCTGTGCTCCACAACAAGAGAAGCCACCGCAATGAGAAGCCTGAGCACTGCAACGAAGAGCAGCCCCCACTCGCTGCAACTAGAGAAAGCCCGTGCGCAGCAATGAAGACCCAACGCAGCCCAAAATAAATAAATATATACCTACCACCTGATCCAGACATCCTTCTTCTAGATATTTATCCAAGAAAAATGAAAAGATATGTCTATATAAAGACTTTTATATAAATGTTTATAGAAGCTTTATTAATAATATCTGAAAACTAAAAGCAACCACATGTCTACCCATAATGAATGGATAAACAAATTGTGGTATATCCATACAATAGAATACTACTCAGCAATAAAAATGAATATAACTGCATCGATATAGATGAATCTCAAAATAATTATGCTGAGTAAAAAAGCTAGACCAGGGACTTCCCTGGTGGTCCAGTGGTTACGACTCCACACTCCCAATGCAGGGGGCCCGGGTTCGATCCCTGGTCAGGGAACTAGATCCCACATGCTGCAACTAAGAGCTCACATGCTGCAGTGAAGACCTGGCACAGCCAAATAAATAAATAAAATATATATTAAAAAAAAAAAGCTAGACCAAAAAAAAAAAGAGTACACAATATTATTCCATTTATGTAAATTTTTAGAAAATGCAAACTAACATCTAGTAGGGAAGGGGGCAAAAAGAGAAAGAGAGATTACAAGGGGATGCAGGATGCTTTGGGAAGTGATGAGTGTGTTCATTATCATATTTGTGATGATGGTTTCATGGATTTGTACATGTGAAAATTTAACAAATGGGTCACTTTAAATGGGTCAATGTATTGTGCGTCAGTTATCAGCTCAATAGAGCTGATTCAAAAAGAAAAGATGCCTGATATACTGAAAAAACTGTCAAATGAGAAAAGAAGCAATAGCAAAGAAATAAATAAGAGGGGGTTAGGGGGAAACCTGAATCTTAGGTGCGAATCATGCTCCCCAAACACTATTGCCAGAACTGGACTTTGGCCTCCCAGAGTTCAACAGATACAAAGTAGACTGAGAAAAATACTGAGAACAGATCAATATGCTACAGCCTCGGGTAAAATCCAAAGTATTCAGGCAGAGCTGGGCTCCTCAGAGATGTGTTTGACTGAAAAACTTGGGTGACTTATTTAGAAAGAAGCACATACATACACACACACACATACACACACACCATACACACACACAGAAGCTTAAAAACAGTGCCAGTAACCAGTGTGAGAAGATGAGAATACATTTGAAACCAACTGATCATTCTGAACTTCTGATATTGGTGATGCGTCAGATAGCGGCAGCTGGAAGACAGGAATGTGAGTTGAGAAACCAGAGAGATTTTAGTGAGTCAAAGGTTCAGACCAGAACGAGGACAGGAGAGGAGGCTAAGCAGAGGGGCAGCAAGGGGCAAGACAAAGCAGACCTGTGTTCATTTCACGGCCGAGAGGCGCTGCTGAAATGACCAATGGACAAGCGTCAGCTTTTTTTTTTTTTTTTTTTTTTTTTGCGGTACGCGGGCCTCTCACTGTTGCAACCTCTCCCGTTGCGGAGCGCAGGCTCCGGACGCGCAGGCTCAGTGGCCATGGCTCACGAGCCCAGCCGCTCCGCGACATGTGGGATCTTCCCGGACCGGGGCACGAACCCGTGTCCCCTGCATCGGCAGGCGGACTCTCAACCACTGCGTCACCAGGGAAGCCCAAGCACCAGCTTTTAGCATTTGCTACTACTTGACACAAGTTAAGAAAGGCTGAAAGGGTTCACCTGAATGCACCCCTCATTTGGGGGATAAAGAAGCTGGAGTCCTGAGGGGAGAAGTGATTTTCCCCCTAAAATCGAGCCTGTCATGACTATACACCACCCTGAGCTTGTCTTTTTTTCTTTTTTAATTTATTTTTGGCTGTGTTGGGTCTTTGTTGCTGTATGTGGATTTTCTCTAGTTGCAGCGAGCGGGGGCTACTCTTCGTTGCAGTGCGCAGACTCCTCATTGTGGTGGCTTCTCTTGTCGCGGAGCACAGGCTCTAGGTACACGGGCTTCAGTATTTGCAGGACATGGGCTTAGTAATTGTGGCTCGTGGGCTGTAGAGCACAGGCTCAGTAGTTGTGGCGCATGGGCTTAGTTGCTCCGTGGCATGTGGGATCTTCATGGACCAGGGCTCGAACCCGTGTCTCCTGCATTGGCAGGCGGATTCTTAACCACTGCACCACCAGGGAAGTCCCTTGACTTAGACCATCCTGATTAAAACAATAATAGCAAAAACTTATATAAGGGACTGCCCTGGTGGCGCAGTGGTTGGAAGTCCGCCTGCCAATGCAGGGGACACAGGTTCGAGAAGATCCCACGTGCTGCAGAAGCAGCAGATGCTAAAGCCAGACTGCCTGCCCTTATGTCCTCTCTCCCCCTACTTCCAGGGAGTTTGACATGTTATTAAGCCTCAGTTTCTCCATTTGTAAAATGGAGCAAACCGATAATACCACCTTGCTGGGGCTGTATTAGTCAGGTTCTTCAGAGAAACCGGACCAATAGGGTGTGTCTGTGGAGATAGATTGAGAGAAAGAAATTTTAAGGAGGAATTGGCTCACACGATTGTGGAAACTGGCAAATCTAAAATCTGCAGAGTAGACTGGTAGGCTGAGACCCAGGGAAGAGTTGCAGCTTGAGTCTGAAGGCAGTCTGCTGGTGAAATTTCTTCCTCCTTCAGAGAGAAGAGAGAATAAACACGCTCAACCAAGCAGATCAGCTTACTCCAACTTGGAGTCCAAGGAGACACATGGATTCAAATTTTACCCATATAGGACGAGTAGTAATAAGAACTGCCGTTAACTGGGTGTACTGTCAGACCTCACATTCAGTTTTCACGACCTCAAATCCTTATGACTCTAAGAAGCAGATCTTTTAATCCCCAGGTTAAAGATGAGGAGACTGGGACTCACAAACCTCTTTTTTTTTGGCCGCACTGCGCGGCTTGTGGGATCTTAATTCCTCGACCAGGGATTGAACCCGGGCCCCCAGCAGTGGAAGCACAGAATCCTAACCACTGCACCACCAGGGAATTCCTTGGGGCTCACAAATGGTAAGCAGTGTGACCTGGCCTGTCCAATTAAGAATAATAAGAATAAGAATAATAAGGGGGGCTTCCCTGGTGGCGCAGTGGTTGAGAGTACGCCTGCCGATGCAGGGGACACGGGTTCGTGCCCCGGTCCGGGAGGATCCCACATGCCGCGGAGCGGCTAGGCCCGTGAGCCATGGCTGCTGATCCTGCGCGTTCGGAGCCTGTGCTCCGCAACGGGAGAGGCCACAACAGTGAGAGGCCCGTGTACTGCAAAAAAAAAAAAAAAAAAAGAAGAAGAAGGGTATGATTTGCAAAGCATTTTCACATCCATCATGTCATTTGATCTTCAAATCATCTTAACATGCTTCCTTTTTCTCAGAACACTGTGCTTTTTTCTCTACCATTTCACTAAGGTATATATTTCACAGATAAGGAAACAGAGGCAACAAGAGCTTTTGAGGTGTCTTAGCCCAGGTCACATACCTGGTTAGCTGCAGAACCAGGACTTGTGCCCCATTTCCCCATGACAGCTCTTCCTTGCCTTCACTTGTATACGACCCTGTCTTTCCACTCACTGCCTTCCCAGAAAGCTGAACTGCTGGTGTCTACCACTTTACCAGGGTGGCTGAATATTGGAGAAATTGCTCAACTTCAAATAACCCCTTTAACTTTCTCCACCACCTCCCATCCAAACAATGGGCTCCCACCAACCATATTTGACAATATCACACCTTATCCCCGCCTTGGTGAATTAGGCCAGCAATGGCCCTCTGGCTCAAGCTGAGCCGATCAGATTCTCTGCCTCAAGAATTTGGAATTACACTGAGAGAACGTCTCTTTCTCCATGTGGCCAGTACTGTCATGTGTCTACTTGGAAGCTTAGTCGTAATAATAATGTGGAAATCATTAGTGATGTTTGCCAGATATTTCCAGCTCCCTGCTTTCTGGGCATGTGGTAGGATTGCATTTTCTAGGCCCCTTGTGATTGGGTGGGTCCCTGTGCCTAGTGACTGCCAACGAGTCCTGAGTGGATCTGCTACGTGTATTCCTGTGCAGGCTCATTTAATTGTTGCTGCAAGACCTTCCAAAGTTCTCTCTGCTTCTCCCTCAGAGGCCAGGAATATTTGGCTGCTTCATCAGCCTGGGTCTCAAAACAAGGAATTCCTGAGTGGAGCTCCCAGCCAGCTTGCGGTGGATACATAGTGCGAGCAAATACAAAACCCTTCTTCGGATAAACCGCTAAAGCTTTGGAGCTGTTTGTTAATGCAGCATAACCTAGCCCATTCTGATGGATAATTATAGAAATAAGAGTAAACCCTTACAAACCACTGAGGTTTGGGGATTGTAACTGCAGCATAACCTAGACCAAGGGTTGGCCAAGTATAGCCTGTGGGCTGTAGTTTTAGAAATAAAGTTTATTGGAACGCAGCCATGCTGATTTATTTACATATTGTCTATGGCTTCCTTCACGATATAACAAAAGTACTACTGAGCAATTGCAAAACAGGCCTAATGGCATGAAAAGCCTAACAAAATTTACTATTTGGTTCTAGCTAGAAAAAGTTGGCAGACCCTTGACTTAGACCATCCTGATGAAAACAACAATAGCAAAAAATTATATAAGGGACTGCCCTGGTGGCGCAGTGGTTGGAAGTCTGCCTGCCAATGCAGGGGACATGGGTTCGAGCCCCGGTCCGGGAAGATCCCACGTGCTGCAGAGCAACTAAGCCTGTGCACCACAACTACTGAGCCTGTGCTCTGGAGCCTGTGAGCCACAACTACTGAGCCCATGAGTCACAACTACTGAGGCTGTGCTGTGGAGCCTGTGAGCTACAGCTACTGAAGCCCACACACCTAGAGCCCGTGCGCCGCGACAAGAGAGGCCTGCACACCGCAGTGAAGAGCGGCCCCCCCGCTTGTCGCAACTAGAGAGCCCGCGTGTGGCAAAAAAGACCCAACGCAGCCAAAAATAAATAAATTTATTTAAAAAAATTCTATAATAGTGTGACTGTGACAGGTGCTATTCTATGTGTTTGACATGAATTAATTCACTCAGTCCACACACTGGATCTGGTCTCCCCGTCTCCATGCTTGCCTCCCCTGGTCTCCTTAAATCTGTCATCCACACAAGAAAATCAAACCACGTGGGTTTAAAATTATTCAGTGCCTCTCCATCACTACCTCCCACCTGCTATTAAGACAAAAAAGAAAAAAATCCAAACTCTTCCCATGACTTACAAGGCCCTCCATAGCCTCATTTCTCTCTCGAGCCTCATTTTCACCACTCTTGCTATTAATTTTACCCTCAACACATTTTGCCAATGATGTGCCCTCCACCTGGAGCAACCTTCCCCTCCTTCTTGGCATAATTAACTCTTCAAGTCTTGATCAGGTTCTATCTTCTCAGCAACGATTCCCTAGAACCTTCCACCCTGACCCCTCCAAACCTGGCCATGTGTCCACAGTCTGGGCCCACACACTGTTCCGTATTTATCTCCATCTTGATCACTTATCACATTCTTTGGCAAGACTAGTTCTTTATCTAGCAATCCGCTAGATAAAGAATTTTCTTAGAACCCGCGTTGATATTTATTTCCATGATTATTGACTTGGGGAGGAGTGGGAAGGTGTTTCCTCTCCTAAGTTCAGAACCAATGGAGAAATAAGACACAGGAGACCCAGATGGAGATCAGACTACCTTCCAGATGGAGATGTTGTTACTGAAAAATCTAACTGGAGAATTGAGCTTTAGAGCTGTAGAGTACAAGATGGTGGCTGCTTTAGTGCCCTGAGTTAGGCAGACCGACCACCCGCCCTGGCTGAGCTGGAAAATGTGGGGTGTCCCCAGGACAGGCAGAGCCTGCCCCAGTGAGCTTGAAGAGTGGGGTGTGGAGAAGGTGTGTATCCTAGGCAGGCTGCCCCCAGCAACAGGGAAGGGCACCAAGACAATGCTGCTCAGTCCTCCAAAACGGCCCTCCTCAGAGAAGGCGAGAGAGGTGCTAGAAAGGTTGTGCTCCACAGAATCCCCTCGTCACGCAAACAGGAAGCCTGGGAAATGGGGAACTCCAATGTTATTTTTTGCATCCACAGAGAACTTTGAAAGTAATAAAGTGCTATGAAATACACGATCTCTCCTGTTCTCCGATAGTATAAACTGGGACGTGCCTGTAAGTGGATTCAACATGCTTCTTCTTCCAGCCATCGATGGGTTAGCTGAGGGTTGGTTGTAGCTCCTACGCTGCCTCCTGGCATGGATTTGTGAGACTTTCCCAAAGGCGGCAGTGCTGTCGGTTGACATTCTAGCTCTCAGCATGACCAGGGCTGGAGCGAGCAGGCAGGGGCATTTGCACCCATGCCCCTCCACCCCCACCACCATGAGATCTGGACAAGATCTTCAAAGGCTGAGGAGCTGAGGGGTGGACTTTTGGAGGATGAGAGACCCAAGATTACATCATGGCACTGCCTTTACTGGTTGAGTGTCCCTGGGCAATTGACATACCCTCTCTCTGAATCAGTTTTATTTTTAGCCAAACCATTTCATAGGCTACCACAATTGTTTAAGGCAGGGGTAGCGGACATCAGACAAGGGTTGTGAGTAGGAAGAGGGAAAAAGTTCAAAAAATACTTCCAAGCTAATTCTGCAAGATTCTGGGGGTGATCGTGAAGGTGAGGGAAGAATACAGACTTTAAATTGGGGGTATTGGATGGCTGGCGACTCTGTGATGAATTAATATTAACAGAATCAAACTGGGGGAAGAAGACACAATGAAGACTATTAATTCAGTTTGGGACATGTGGAGTTTAAGGTGTCCGAGGACACCCAGGGAAAGGTGTCAAACAGACAGATGACCCTACGGCTTAGGGAAAGAGGACCAGGCTGCAGATGGACGTGGGCATCATAATCACCATGTGGGATTTACAACGAGTTGAGTTTCATTGAAGTATTTAAATAGTAATATTTTCATACAGTCATCTCTCCCCAGACCCCATTTTATTGTCTTCATAGCAGCTATTATCATTGATAGACTATATATTTTGAGTGTGTTATGGCTTGCCTGTCTCCACTATAGGATGTGACTTTCATGAGAGCAAAGATTTTTGCCCACGTTGTTCACTGCTCTATCCTAGTGTCTAGAGAGTTACCTGGCACATAGCAGATGCTCAAAACTTTGTTGAATGAATAAATAAATGACCCTACCGTGGAAGTTCACCACTGTGTTAGTTCAGGAATGTAACAATGCTAGTTGCTGTAACAATTCTCAATATCTCAGTGATACTATTGACATTTGCGTCCATACGCTATTTGAGTTGTGGGGACTGTCTCATGTCCTGTAGAATGTTTGGTGGTATTCCTAGACTTTACATCCTGGCTGCCAGTAGTATGCCCCATCCCCCACTTGTGACACCATAAATGTCTCCAGAGCTCGCCAAGGGACACGGTTTATTTTTCACTCACATCACAGTTCATTGTGTATGGTCCAGTGGCCTCCAACGTACTTATTCAAGGACGAAGTCTCCTTCCATCCTGAGGCTCTGCCATTCTCTAGGGCCTCAGAGAGGATTATGTGAGAGGCTAGCCTAGAAGCGGCATCCATCATTCCACCCACATGCTCCACCTAACTGCGAAGAAAGCTGGGAAATGTAGTCTACCTCTGTGTCCAGAATGAAAGGAAAGGAAGTTGAGTGAAGAACCCTTATACACTGCTTGTGGGAATGTAAATTGGTGAAGCCACTATGGAAAACAGTATGGGGATTCCTCAAAAAATTAGGAATAGAACGACAATATGATCTAGCCATTCTACTTCTGGCTACTCATCCAAAGAACACAAATACACTAATTGGAAAAGATATATGCCCCCCATGTTCATTGCAGCATTATTTACAATGGCCAAGACATGAAAACAACCTAAGTGTCCATCAATGGATGAATGAATAAAGATGTGATGTGTGTGTATACACACACACACACACACACAATGGAATAAGATGAAATCTTGCCACTTGTGACAACATATATGGACCTTAAGTGTATGATGCTAAGTGAAATAAGTCAGACAGGGAAAGACAAATACCATATGATTTCATTCACATGTGGAATATAAAAGACAAACAATAAATAAACCAACCAAAAATAAACACGTAGATAACAGAGAGCAGAGTAGTCGTTACCTGAGGGGATCAGGGGGAGAGGAAAATGGGTAAAGGGAGTCAACATATGGTGACGGATGGAAATTAAAGTTTTGTGGTGAGCACACTGTAGTGTAAACAGAAGTAGAAATATAATGATGTATACCTGAAACTCATATAATGTTATAAACCAGTGCTACCTCGATCAATTAATCTATCTGTCTGTCTGTCTCTCAGATACTTGTTGCTGGGAGAACTCAACAAACACAGTCCAAGGGATTCCTGAAGCCAGCCACTGTGCTAGGCATGGAGGCCGTTCTCTCCCTCGAAGTACTCAGTCCTTCTCTCCCTAAGTCCAGTGCAGGCTTTTCCTGAATTAAGGTCGATCATAAACATAGAAGACCTACCTCAAAGCTCATTGTTGGATTACCACCCAGCATCAAGGGAGGAACCCTCCTGGTTAAAATGATCAGATTTGCCCCACCTGAGACTCTCTGGAGTTTTACAGTTTTCCTCTTGCAACTATCTCCTCACCATCCCAGAGGTACTATCTGACTCACCTTCAGAACCCTGGTACTTCCTTCCCCAGATCCCTTTTCATCTAACAAGTGAGAATATTCACAGTGCTGTGTAATGCCAGCCCATAGTAGAGGCTCAATAAATATGTATTGAGTAAATGAATGCTTACTATTCTCATGCCTGATTCTGACTTCTGGGAATGGTGCTAGGGGTATCTCCTACCTCAGTCCCCAAATAAATACCATCCTCATTTGCTTCCCCGGCCACATGAATGCCACTGGGCAATTCCCTCTGAAGCCATTTCCACTGCTGGGATGCTATGAAGGAGGTCGTTCCGTTCACTATGTGATGACCGCTGTGTCATTTTTAAGCAATGTATACTTTGAATGTCAAAGGAAATGTGTTATATAAAGAGGGACATTGTGTCGTGAATTTCCTCCAATGTTATCTTATTTACCTTTTAACTGGGCTTATGTTTAAACTTGCCTCTGGAGTCTTAGTCACTCAAAACACAAACACATACTTTGTAGAGAGAGTTTGCCACCCATAAGATCCACGGGGCAGAGACATTTGACGATTTTTTTCTTTCTTTTTTTTTTTACATGCACTTTCCCCTTCTGTCGCTCTGAGCTTAGCGTAACTGCACCTACTCTCCCTCCTGAAACGCTGTCTCTGTGAATCTCGTCTTGCTCATGCTCTTAAGCTGCTGTCTTTCAAGAAGCATTTCAAGGGAAATACACCCTGAACAGTCTCATCAAACTTCAGTAATGTCTTTTGACTATACATGTGTGATCAATACAGACTCCATTTCTCTCTTCTGCTTTCCTCATCACAATAACTACAGTCCCTCCCAGATATCATCAACACGCCAGCCCAATAAGGGACATAATGAGGAGTCCTTTCAGGAGATTAGAGTGAACCTCTCTAATTGGTCCAAATTTCATTACAAGAAGCAGAGGAGAGGAGATAGTCTAGGAGGCTGAAAGTGCCCAGGACTCCTCTGAACACCAGCCTGGGGCATCTCTAGGAACAGAGACAGGCTGGCTGGAGCGTGTGGAGTCCGTCCCCAAAGCGCTATCCCTGTTATTGCCACCTCTAACCCACTTCGATGTATGTTAATTCCCAAAGATCAATCCAGAAGTTAAGAATCTAAAATTCCCCATTCTTTTTTTTTTTTTTTTTTGCGGTACGCGGGCCTCTCACTGTTGTGGCCTCTCCCATTGCAGAGCACAGGCTCCGGGCGCGCAGGCTCAGCGGCCATGGCTCACGGGCCCAGCCGCTCCACGGCACGTGGGATCTTCCTGGACCAGGGCACGAACCCGTGTCCCCTGCATCGGCAGGCGGACTCTCAACCACTGCACCACCAAGGAAGCCCTAAAATTCCCCATTCTTGATAATACTCTGCATAGCGCTCATGCTCCAGCCATGATGACTTTTTGCAATGCTTCTGTCATGGGTTGAACTGCATCCCCACCGAAAGATACACTGAAGTCCTACCCCCTGAAACATATGAATGTGATCTTATTTGGAAAGAGGGTCTTTTCAGGTGTAATCAAATTAAGATGAGGTCACACTGTAGTAGGGTGTCCTTATAAGAAGAGGAGATGTGACACAGAGACATGCGGGGAGGGCGCCATGTAAGGACGGAAGCAGAGATTTGAAGTGACGCATCTCCAAGCAAGGAATGCCAAGGATTGCCAGCAACGCAAAGCGAGGAGAAAGGCGTTGAACAGATTCTCCCCTAGAGCCTTCAGAGAGAACGTGGCCCTGGAAACACCTTGATTTCTGACTTCTACCTTCCAGAAGGATAAACAAATTAATTTCTGTTGTTTTAAGCCACCCAGTTAGTGATACTTTGTTATGGCAGCTCTAAAAACCTAAAACAGCCTCCAACCTGCTCCCTCCTGCCTCTTTTCCTCTGTATGGGACATTCCCTCTGCCGACATGAGTGCACCGTCCCCTTGAACCTGCCCCAGGCCCTGGAAGGTTGCGCTTGGTCTTTCATAGCCTCTGCTTCCACACCCTAACACTTGCCAGGGTGCATTCTGATGGTCTCTCTGCGCCCACAAGTCTGTGTCTTGGTCAACTTTGAATGGTCTGCACAGAACCCATTGCTTCGCGGACATTCAATAAAGGGTGAAAGAGGAGAAAAGTAAGGGAAGCTGCCAGACGGAGGAGGTGGGTCATGTCTGAGGTCAAAAGTGAAAAGGTTCAAAAAAAAAAAGAACAACAAAAAAAGTGAAAAGGTTCAAACAAAGGACGTGGCTTAAAAATCGGGGTACAAATGACTAAGGTCATCGTTTAGTAAACAAAATTTTTATACAGTCGTCTGGACAGAGACTTCTGGAGTCGTCTGGGGTCGTCGGGACAGAGACAGGAGCTAAAACGAGGCACTCGGGGGCGAAGTCGACAGGGACTTTGAATTGTGCAGACGCATCTACTGCTGGCCTGGGACGCTTACCTTCCAGTTTCAGCCTTGGACCCATCTTAAAGACAGTGCCCACATGTGACTGGCATGAACAAGGATTCATTTACCAAATCCCAGCACGCTCACCCTGGGGAACAGCAGCAGGTGATTCATCTAGGAAACTTGGGAGGATGGCTCTTAGCATGAACCTCCTGAAATGACTAGTAGTGGGCTTATGGGACTCGTACCCCATAGGATAACTGCTGCAAACAGGTGTACAGTGATAGGGCATCATGGGCCTCCTGTGGGCCTCCATGAAATTGTTTCCTTTAGACTTCACATCCACCATGCTTTCTTCTTTGTATTAATGTTACTGTTGAATTAATCATTGATACTCAAAAGCAGTATGACAAGAGGCCAAGCCTGAGATCACCAAATAGACCACAGTTGGAGAACATTCATTCCTAGTTATCCTTCCAGACTCATGTAGGATTTCACTTCTTATAGGAAGCCTTCCTCTATTCCCTGTTTTATTCAACAGGATAAATTCCTCCTTACCCTTTGCCTTCAGTGTATCACGCTGCACCATCATTTCTCTGTGTTTATTTGTGTATAAGTCCAGCCTTGGACCACGGGCCAGCTTCCCAAGGGTAGGACTGAGTGTCTGCCCTTGCCAGCTCCCCAGGATTTATCACTCTGACTAATGTCATCAGTGAGGCCTAGTAATGGTCTGTTGAATCGAACTGACATGAGTGTAGAAGAGAAACCCAGTTCACAGGCTGTCGGGTCTTATATGTTAACCGTCTGAAAGCCTTAACCTCGTCCTCAGAACAGTAAATGTGCCTTGGAAAGCCCGTCAATCTGAAAATCATAGGCCAACTGGAGGGATACATTGCCTTGCAGAGACACCAACCAAAATGACAGCCAGCTTTCACTGCTTTGAAGTCACCTACCTGTGTGAAACTAAATTCTCCACTAATAACATGGAAAAGTCTACTGAGTCATTCTTGACCAAAACGAGGTTTCCAGTTACCTAAACTTCTCCAACAAAGACATAATCCATCACCTACGCAGGTTCTTAATTCTCTCAGGGGAGTTTAATAGACTGGCTATTGGCCAGATAAATCATCCAATTAACTTCCCTGCTTGGCCTCAGCCCAGATGGCCCGCCTCCTGCTGCAGGGGCTGATTCATGCCCTATGACACCTGCCAGTGGGGCCCCTGACCTGGTTCCCAGGGGAGGACAGGGCAGCCTAAGAGAGCAAGGCAGAGAGGCGGGGGGGGGGGGGGCGGTGGGGGGCATAGCCCATGGCCCTCGGGGAGGGAGGCTTCCCCAGAAGACAGTAGTAAGCAGGGCTCCAGGCGCACGGAGCACCTGTTTACCTGGGAGCCTGACACTCCGCGTTGCGAGAGTTCCTTCATGGACAGATTGCAGCCTGCAGATTACTCAGCAGCAGCGTGGGTGAGCCCGAGGGAAGCAACAGCCTTCACAAGGAAACCGGCCCACGCCCAGGTTGCATCTTTTCCCCGGGAAATTTGCCCGGGGCCACTTCCTGTGCCCACTGCCAAGAGAAGCCAGGCTGATCTGTGCCTGGGGAGGTGGGGCTTGCTGGCGGAGCTACTTCAGGTTGGGGACTTGCTTCTCATCCCTTCTCCATTCTCCCTCCACTTGTCTGACTTTTCCTGTGTATTCTAGGGCCTCCCCTCCCGAGGGCCCAGGATGAACCGGAAGCACGGAGGTCCCAAAGAAGGTATTACCAAGGGAAGACGGCAGTGGGTGCTCGCAACGGCCTTGACTGCCCTCTCCCTCAGCTACTGTCTTGCATCATCTGCTCCATCCTCCACAAAGCTCCAGAGTGAATGCCTGAGAAGACTCATCAAAACCTCTCACTCACCTTCAAGAACCCCTTCAAAACCTCCTTGTCTGCGCTCATCAAAACTCATTAGGAAGACAGACACAGCCTCGCCTCTGCCTTCAATCTCCCCAGACCTGCCTCCAAGGTCCAGGGTAGCACCAAAGAGGGATGGGGAGCTGTGACCCCCATCACCTCCATTAGTCGCACCCTATGACACGTTGGTCTTTCCACAATCTCACGTAGAGGGCTGCGCCCACACAACTTCACGGTCCTCTCAATTACCCCCCCAAACAGTCTTGAATACAGAGAATTCAGAGCTATCATGTCGAAAATGCCTAATCACATTTTAGGCTCCGGAGTAAAGCCAACTTGCATTTTCCCAAACACACCATGCTGGTTTTTGTCCGTCAAATAGCAATATTTGTGGAGCCAGACACTGGCAACGCCATCAGGAACCACAGTCAGACGCAGCGTTCTGAGTCCCCAGAAGGGAAGATGAAACTGAACAAGCAAATATGCCTTTGCACGGGCTGCTCCCTCTGTCAGGGATGCCCTTTCTCCTCTGCTTCCTGGCCCAGTAGCAAACTCCCACTCCCTCTTCAAGACTCAGCCCAAATGCCATTTTATCTGTCAGGTCATTCTCAGCCTTTTCCCAGTGATATACCCTCTGGGTTCTCATCCTATCTTGGCCCATTTTGCTGTGTGTCTCTCCCCATAAGGATGCAACCTCCCTGGGGCTAGGAATCACATGACCTCATTTCTGCAGTCTCATGATACGTGCCCGATAAATATTGGTGGGTTGACGGAGCGTCATCTCATAGCCTTTTGGATCGCCTTCAAAATAGAGCCCCAATCTGACTAGCTCACCGCTCCACTGCCCCTGCTAGGGTCCAAGGCCCCCTGGACCTCCACATCACCCACCCTGGTCTCCCTGCTTCCCATCTTTCTCCCTACACAGTTCTCCATTCAGTGGCTCGTAGACCCCTTACAGCATAAATCCCATTACATTGTTCCCAGTTCAAAATCCCCCACACTGAGTCTTACCCCAAGTCCCCGCCATCGCCCATAAGGCCCTATGTGAATGGGCCTCAGGTAATTCGGGTACCTCCCCTCATTTTGTCCCCACTTTCTATACCTCATGGCAGCCACAATGACCTGCTTCTGAAACCCACCCAGCATGCTCCCACCTCCCAGCCTTTGCCCTGCCGTTCCCTCTTCCCAGACACGTTTCCTCCGACACCTTCACGCCTCACTACTTCCCTTCCCCAGTTCTCTGCGGGCTTCCCTGGCCTCTATCTGAAACAGCATCCTCCATGACCCAGCCTCCCCTTGCCTGCTTCATTGCTATGTTTCTAGCACTTCTCCTCATTAGCACTGGGCTTGTTAGATGTGCTCATAGACTTGCTATTGGCCATTGCCCACGCCCTGTGCCCTCAGGGGCCTGAGGTTTGCCCCAGGCCATATGTGCCACAAGTCTCTCCTGAGTAAGATGCTCTGGAAGCCCCATTTCCCACTCCCGGGGGCAGACACTCAGGGATCTTGGCGGGGGGTGAGACCGCCTTCTCCTTCTCCCCCGTTCTGGGGTGGAGCCGTGATCATGGAGCTCCTGGGGCAACAGTGAGGCTGGAGGACCCACTCACAGCTCGGCACTGATGAAAGGTCTATTTGTGGGCCCTCTCTCACCGCAAGGGCTGGCTCAGGAGGGTGGAGTGTAACCCAGATACCATCGTGCTTTGGCCAAATCACACTCCTCAAACCATTTCCTGGCAGAATATGGGGCAACTCGAGCAGCGAGGACTGTACAGATTCATCAGTGTCTATACTGAAGCCAGGGACATTACCTGGTCACAGTCTTCCTCTGCTTGACAGCCCTGAAGGACCCCCTTCGCTTCTTTTCTGGGGCTTCGTGGAGCTGACAAGACTTTCCAGACGTGGCTCCTGACTTCCTGTCCACGCCCGACTCTCCACGCAGTCAGGAGCTCTCCCCACTCCGCACATTCAGCACTTCCTACTCTTTGCTCCAGCTCTCCTAAACACTGCGGTTCCCCTGAGACGCCACGCTCTCTCAAGCCTCTGCACCCTGGCTTAAGCCGGTCGTCCTGCCTGGGTCACCCTTTCCTCTGTCTTTGGTGAATACAACCCATTCATCTTTCAAGCCTCACTTCAAAGACACCACCTCCATGAAGTATTGCCTGACACCTCCTCAGAATTTGCCCCCAACCAGACACAAATGCTCTCCTGGGTGCCCTCCTGGAGCTGCCTCAGAGCAAGATCAGGTGAGCAAATACTTTGTAACCAAGAACAGGCATCATTGGCGACTTCCCCATCGCTAAAGATTGAAGTGCTGCGGGTTTTCTACCAGCAGATTCAATTTAGTTCAACAAGCATTTATTATGTAACTGTTTAAGCCAAACACATTCACAAATACCTACTGAATTATAGTAGATCCCTAAACTCATTACCTGGATAACCAAAAATGGACTGTTTTTAAGGTTCATGACTTTTTTTTTTTAATATTCCTAAGCTTCTATAATCTTAGCCATATTATCGGAGTCTCACTGTCAGAAGCATTTGATGCTTGTTCCTAAAAAGGAAGACTCTAACAGACTTTTCTGGAGTTGGTGCACAAATGAGCTAGTTTGCATACTGTTTGAATATAGTTAATGTTGATTTCAAGGCTGCAACGTTAAGCACGTAAGAAGATGAAAAGAAATTAAGTAAGAATCCATCCAGCACTATGGTCCACACAGCCACTCACTGATGCTTAAAAAAAGTGTGGGTTTTCCCTGAGGTTACAGAATCCATTCAAAATAGGAGCTGAATGGACCACATCCACCATCATCACCCTGATCCCAGTCATCACACATATAAATTATCCCCATAATTTTTCAACTGTTCCCCTGGCTTCTTCTCTTGACCCCCAATCGACTCTCCACACACCATCCAAGGTGACACTTTTCAAAATGTCAGATCACATCATTCCTTTGCTCAAAAACTTCCAATGGTGTCCTAGAAGCATTGCTGTCCTGACCCTGTGCCCTCTGCCTTCACCTGTGCCAACCAAAGGACATTCACCTGCAACTCTCTGCCGCAGAGCCTTTTGTTGGGGCTGGGGAAGCTCACATAGCCAAGCACAGGGCAAGCAGAACATGCCAGATAGTTAATGCCCTTGGACACAGCCCTCAACCATCAATAGCTGGGGAAGAGTGGACCATGACAGCATGAAGGCATCCTCTACACCGGTCCCCAGAGCTCCCAGGAGGACCAAGCTCTAGTTGCTCACAGCTTGATGATGCCCCTTTTCTTGGTTTCCTTTTCTTCCCTGTCTCACTTCTCCACCCCTCTCCTGATATTTCCTGGAACCGCTTCCAACATAGACCACCCAGATGCTAGTCTCAGGATAGGCATCCAGGGGACCCTACACAAGACAAGTGGCCTCGAGAGTAAGGGCCAGAGTCTGCGCTGTGGCCCACAAGGGTCTCCACGTGCGGCCCCTGCATACAATCTCCCCCCGTTCACTCCATTCCAGCCACTTGGGCTTCCTGGCTGTTTCTAGAACATTCTAAGCATGTGTTCAACTCAGAGGCTTCTCTGCTACTTCCTTTTCCTGGAAGACTTACTTATCTGTTTATAAGTTTTGTGTTTATACGTTTATGGTCACCACCACCGTCTCTCCAAGTAGAACATAATCCCAAGGAGGGGAGTGGCTTCCTCTGTTTTGTTCACTGTACCATCTTCAGTGATTAGAATAGTGCTGGACACATGGTAGATGCTCAAGAGATATTTGTTAAATTGCTGAACTCGTGATGACACGAGTGAAACCTGATTAAGACCAGGGAAAATCCTTGTGAAACACCTGCAGGCCCCTAGCTACTAGTATGGGAACCACTGGAAGGAAGACTTCATCTCAGCATGAATAATCCAGTCCTTTTACTTCTTATGTGATGAGGGCCAGAGAGGGTGAGCACAGTACCTAACATCACACAATTCCTCAGCAGCAGAGCCAAGAGAAAATTCCAGTTCCACCTGGGTTGTGGAGGGAAGCGAACCAGTCAGGCGACGTGTAATCTCGGGCATATCGCTTGTAAGCTTTGTGACTTCAATAAATAACCAGGGCAAATTTCTTAACCTTTCTGAGTAGATGTTTTGTCATCAGTAAAGGAGGATGGTACAGCTATTTCGACAAATTCAGGTGATTACATACAATAACAAGTGTAAAAAAGTTTGGCACATAGTATTAAATAGATGTTCCTCAAACCTTAAGAAACACTAAGAGACGCTCAGTAAAGACAGCACACTGACAATAATAACAGTCATACTTTGTTGAGGCTGACGATGTCCCAGGCAGAGTGCTGGGAGACTTCACCTGCACGATTTCATTTAATCCTTACAACATCCCCTGAGGTTGGTACTGATTCTATTCCATTCTACAGCTGAAGAAACTGCGGCTTATAGAGTTTTCCTAGGACTTCCCTGGTGGCGCAATTGTTAAGAATCCACCTGCCAATTCAGGGGACACGGGTTCGAGCCCTGGTCCAGGAAGATCCCACATGCTGCGGAGCAACTAAGCCTGTGCCCCACAACTACTGAGCCCGCACGCCACAACTACTGAACCCCACATGATCTAGGGCCCATGCTTCGCAACAAGAGAAGCCACTGCAATGAGAAGCCCACGCACTGCATCGAAGAATAGCCCCCGCTTGCCGCAACTAGAGAAAGCCCGCACGCAGCAACAAAGACCCAGTGCAGCCAAAAATAAAAATTTAAAAAAAAAAGAGAGAGGTTTCCTAGCTTGCCCAGGATTACAAAGATGAACTCCCATTGGTCTGACCCTGGATGCTGGGCTACCAACCACTATGCTGTACTGCTTGAAGAGCATGGCCGTTATGTCCTTGGAGATCTCTTTAATATCAAAGACTTGTGAAATAGAGAGGACACACTTTGCTCCCAGCAGGACCAGGCTAAAGGCATTTCCCAAATCTGAGAATAGCTAACCCTTTGAAATTGCGGTAGAGGGAAACTCTTTGAGCTGCATTAGCCATATGTTCCAGGGCCTCCCAGTTCTAAAACCGGGAATCCAATTTGCTATCGTTTAATCCCATCTTTACCCTAGGTAGGAAACGTTCCTTCAGAAAGTAAAGTCACTGCTTGTGTGTGTCTATGTGCGTGTGTATGTGTGTGTCTTTGTCTCTATCTCTCTCTGGTCTCTCTTTCTCTCTGTCTCTGTCACTGTCTCTCTCTCTCACACACACACACACGCACACACACATGCACGCACACACACACACACTCTATCTCTCTCTCACCTTAATTCACTGATCTCTCTAGCGCAGTGATTCTCAAAGTGCAGTCCGTGGACTCACGGCATCAGCATCATCTGGAAAGTCACGGACATGCAGCATCTCAGGCCCTGCCCCAGACCTACAGAGTCAGACCCTCTGGACTCTTTGCCTCCATGAGCCCTTCAGGTGATTCTTACATATACTAAAGTCTGAGAAGCACGGCGTTAGCCGGCAAAAGCAACATCTCCATTCTCCCCGCCCCCTTCTCCCAACTGAGCTTAAGAATAAATCACGGCTCTTCTTGGCCTTTAAATGTCAAGGATCCTGAGCTCAGAGAACAAGGACTCTGCTAGAAAGGCCAAGCCGAAGTCCTGGTCTGGGAGGGTCGGGGCTCCAGCCTCCACCAGAGCTGCATTTGCAGCTCACTCAGAAATCACAGCTTCTCAGAAAGGCGCCTCCCTTTCACGAAGAAAGACAATAAAATCCACAGTTGGAGGGACAATATAAAAACGGACCTGGTAGGGAAGCAGCAACCTCCAAATGGAAAGAGCTGGCTTCAGGGCGGGGAGGAGGGGCTGAGATGAAGGGGCCCCTGGGGCCTGGCAGCCTCTCCAAAGTTACCCCTCCACACTTCCTCAGCTCAGCCACCCAGATGGCCTCGTTCGCTGCGGCCCCACTTCAGTCACATAAAGAGTGATAAAGGAAGACAAGGGCGGAATAACCTCTAAATAAAAGATGAGGTAATTTTGAAGGCACATTAGGGTTTTCTGTGTATTGTGGCTCGTGGTGTTTTATTCAAACCCAGGGAGAGGCAGCTGCTCGACCGCGCGGGGCTGTTGCCCTCGTAAAGCACCACGGCCGGCCATGCAAATGGTCCAGGGCTGGGCTCCGCGGCCCCGATGGCTTGGGGAAGGATGGGAAAAATAGGGAGAAGACATTTGCCATCCTCTCGGCCTGGATTTCATTGCAACAGGCATTGCCACCGCAGGAATAAAAATGAAGTATTCTGGGCTTTGCCCTTCCTCTCGGGCTTGTGTCTTCCAGAAGGGAGGGTCGCCGGGAACCCTCCCATAGTACAATAGAGACCAGTCCTGAAATGAGCTGGCTGACAGTAACACTTGACAATCCAGAGAGCGTTGCTTTTGCAGAATCGAAACGTCCAAATATCCCAGAAGCCTGGAAGAGGACAGGAAACACCTTTCCAAAGGGGCCAAGAAGATTCTGGGAAGGAAAACGTGGGAGGACAAAGTGGATGACCCAGTGCAGGGTATTTCACCATTTATTTTTAGGCCCCTCAAGACAATAAGGAAGTCGAGCTTTCCTAGCAGACAGTAACCCTAAAACTGACCACGGACTCCTCTGCTCCCTGTTTATCACATATGAAACTGGGATTGTGTCACAAAGTCGCAGCTTAATCACGATCTCCATGAACGCCATTAAGGCCAAGGGTGTTCCCTGAGCACTTCTTTGTGTCTGCCCGAAACTAGGGGCTTTACAGGCATATCTTCAGCCCCCCATAGGGTAGAAAATTTATCCCCACTTTACAGATGTAAAAAGAGGTGCAGTAACTCACCCAAGACACAGCAGAAGAGCTAGGACTCAAATCTGGGTCTCCTTGACTCCCAGTATAGGCAGCAAATGGTTTGAGGATATTACGTCTATGTTAATAATATTAGGGATAGTTAACACTAGTGGAATACTTACCAAGTGCCAAGCACTGTTCTAAATTCTGTATGACCTCATTTAATCCTCACAACAGTAGGGAATTGAGGCCCAGAGAGGCAAATGGAAGAGTGAAGTTCTCCCAGCTAAGAAGCCGAACATCTAGGCCACAAACCACAAGGGAATGTACCCAGGAGTCACGTTACGTTCACCACTTTTTACGTTATTAATGCGTTTGCAGCACCTCCTAGGTACCGAGCACCATGGCAGGCACTTGCAGTGGATAGAAGCCCACAAGGATGAGTCAGATGTGGTCTCTGCCTTCAGAGCAGCTTCTAATCTTGTGAAAGGGAGACTGAGACATGCCGACGGGGAATGAAAGGGGCAGGGTGAGTTTACACTCGGATCTTCTGTAAACGTGAGGTCTTCTGTTGACAGTGAGGTCTCCTACACCTGGCCTCCTAGATGGTTTCACTGCATTTGTTCCCATAGATACATGTCGACACAAGCAAGCTTTGAAAGTCCTCAATGTCAGCCAGCCTAATTCCCTGAGTTAGCGGCAGCCAAATACAGAGGCTTCCTGCATCCTTTCAAGGACTGGCCAGCCCAGTGTTTTCCAAATCCTGGAGAGGGCATCCAGGTCTCCACCCTTACCCCTGAGATGCAAGAACTGTACTGTTTTGAGACTGCCTTGGATATCTGTTGGTACCCCTACCCTGGCCTGAATTCCCCTTACCCTAGCAGAAAGGGGCATGGTGAAGGAAGGAAGGGAGAAAGGAAGGGAGGGAGAGAAGGAGGAAAGGAGGGAGACAAACTACAGGATCATAAATTGGGGAAGACCTGGGATTCCTCCTACCCAGGACTTCTACTCCAGAGCTATATGACCTTAGGCAAGTAGTTTAACCTCTCTGCACGGCTAGTTATTTTTCCATAAAATAGAGATAATAGTTGCAGTCCCCTATAGCGAGGTTGTGAGGAATAAATGTGTTAATGCATGGAAAGCTCTTAGAAGAGGGCTACTATCTGGAAAGCACTCCATGAGCATTGCACATTGCTATTCAATTTACAAATATTTACTGAGGACCAGCGAGAGTTAGGACAACTGATGTGCACATGGTTCATACAAAGCACGGTGTCAGACATATTCCAGCTTTTGCAGCAGCCCTGGAGTGAGGAATCCCAGGATCTCCTCAGGCAGAGTGTTCCAGCATAAAGAGGCCAGGGCTTTCTTAGCAGGGCTCAGCGGTCCATGGGCTCCAGACAGCCTAGGACCGAGTCCTGATCCCTCACTTACCAGCTATGAGAACTTGGATGACCCAGTTATCTGTTTCTTCGTCTATAAAGGGAAGGATAATGACACTACTGCCTCCTGGGGTGTGTTGCAAAGAGATAATCCATGAAAAGCACATACTACAGGGCACAGAGCAAACGCTCAAAAATGGGAGCTATTATGATTATGTTATTATCATCTGACCCATCTTTTCCAACCCAGCTTAAATGGCACCTCTTCCAGGCAGCCTTCCAAGCTCTCTCCTGTTAAAAGTTCTAATCTCTACCTCTCTCTAGGGGAATTTATGACTTTTTATTTGATTTAAATTATCTATCTTTTATTTTATCCACCCCGCTGGACTATGGGCTTCTTGAGGGCAGGGATTTTGTCAATTTGTTACCATATGCTCTGACAAGTTTCTGGCAAGTAGCAGGTACCCAATAAGTTTTGCTGAATAAATGCATGAAGAAATGACTGAATGAGGGAGGTGATTAGGCTCTGCCTGGGAGGAGAGGTAGGGTCAAGGCAGGTGGGAACTGGGGTAGGAGTCAAGGTTTACAGGAGCTTAGAACACGTGGGGAAAGGCATGAAGACACGTTTTTGTGTTTTGCTTTGAACTGACACTTTGCGCCAGAGACTTGTCTAAGAGCTTTCCGTGTATTGAACCATTGACCCCTCTCAAGAACCTGGTGAGGCGGTTTCTATTGTCATTGTCATTCTGCAGGTGAGGAAACTGATAAAGAGAAGGGTAATTTGCCCTCGGCTATGCAGCCAGCAGGAGACTGAGATGGGCTTTGAACCCAGGCACTTGGGCTATAGGTAGTAGCATTCAGGTTGAGTGTCATAGGACACGAAGACCTGTGAAATGGGCTGCTTAACACCTCCCAGGTGGCAACCCCTCACTGCAGCTCTAGCTCCTTCCTTGCACGCTTGGGGTTACCAGATGAGTGAGTGCGGTGGGAACACCCTTCGTGCCAGCTGAGCTGAGCTCTGCACACCTGGCCACTGGCAGCCCTGGGACATCTGGAATCCTGCAAATGGGGCCTCCGTTCCATCCAGACAGAAACTCCTTCTCCTTATTTGGTCCCTCTGCTCAGCTGAGGCCAAACCTACCTCTGGGTAGGACGGAGGGTGGAGGCGCAGGGCCACCACACAGCCGACACGCCTACCTGGGAGCTCAGGAAGGAGAACCGGCGTTTCATTCCTTCCCCTTAGCCAGACTGTCCTGGTGGATATCCCACTCAAGTAACTTCTATCCATCCAGCCTCAGATCTGTGAGCCCCTCTCCAGCCTCTGCCTGCACCCTATTATTCACCCAGGAAGCCCAGGTTCTCATCAGAGGCTGTCCATTGCCTTGAACCTCTAAGCCTATCAGCCAACCAGCAAACGTGCAGTGAAGACTCCCACGAGCCGGGGCCTCTGCTAGACACTGGGGATCAGCCCCTAGCTTCTGGTCTGACAAGCATGCAACCAATATTCACAAATAATGAATTACTATGTGATGAGTGTTTCAAGACACAAGACACAAAGGGAGAGTGAAGGGGAAAAGGCATTTGAAAGCAGAGGGCCGGCTGGGAATCATTAGCTGAACACTGCTATGGGCTGGGAGGCCTTTCCATCCCTTTGAAAGGCTTGCCAGGTGGTGTCTGTGGACACAGTTTCCTGAACAGCCCCACGTGACCTACATGTCGTGCAAGGCACAGGAGATATGGCCTCTGCCCTCCAGGAACATCGCCTTTGATTACTCGTTAACCAATACAAAGATGGCAAATGAAGGCTACCAGGAGGTTCGCGTCCACCTATCCAGGGTAGCTAGTCAGTGTTCACCCCGTGCTTCTGGAAAGGAGCCAGGATGCTTCATCCCCGGCAGCCCAGCACACCGGGAACGGAGGCGTCCAGTGCATGACTGTCCAATAATTGAATGAGTGCATGATTCGGAAGAAAGTGAGGACAGAAGGAAGAATCTGAATCCAATTAGGGAGAGGGATGGCTCGTGGGTATGATGACTATATATCCCGGCTTGCCAGGGGCAATCCCAGCACATACCTGTTATCCTAATGTAATTATGAATCACACCCCCTTTCACTCTCAGAAGTGTTCGGGGTTACATGATCTATTAGATGGTCACCCAGTTTAGAGTAGCTTTTGTAAAGAAATGCAGCTTTATTCTTATTCAGGTAGTAACTGCAGATGCAGGTAAACGTTACCTAGTACAGGTGAGCTGGAGAGAGGTCAGCCAATGGCGGCTTGTGTGGAGGGTCTGGGGTGTGCCCCGGAATCTAAGCTTCAGCTGTGAACTTTGAAAAACTCCAAGGAGGATGGAGATTTGGGTAAAACAACTCACAGGAAGCGAATTCTAAATGGATGGACCCATGAGTCAGGTCCTTTAATGCATCATCAGCAGTGGGCATTATATCTCACAAAAAGCAAATCATTCATTTATTTACCTTTCTTGAGCTTCAAATTCATGGTCTTTAAAATGTAAGCGATAGTACTGGTTCCACCTCCTTGCAGAGCTGTTGTGACTATCCGATGAGTTAATGCATACGCTTTCTAAACTGGGAAGTGCTGAATCAGCACAAGGTGTTATTGGTTATCATGAGTTAATTAGAATCATTATTAAGTCTGAACCGTTCAATTATATCAGCTTTCACAAACACAGCTCACACCCACTGACCTCCCCTTCCCTATGGAAGGCATGAGAACCAGATCACACTCTTTTTTTTTTTTGTCTCACTGCCAACAGCTGACCTTCCTCTTTGCTATTCGTCTCCTCCTTTACCACAGGCAAAGCCTGCTGCTTGGCACCTTACAGACGCTCAATAGTTTTGCTGACAAATAAATAAAAGAAATCCCAGCTCCCAGGTCACCTCTAGGAAACCTGCCTCAACCTCTCCAGGCAGAGTTATTCCCCAAAGCCTCTGACAGATTCTATCTTCTTTCCTACATTTGTTCTCCAACTGGACTCCAGTGTGAGAACTGAATTAACATCACCTGAATCCTGCTTCTCCAGGGCCTGTGGAGAAGTTTCTCACCCGTGCCTCTCTCTCCTCCTGGTGCCTGGCAACCTTTCCAAACAAGGCGCTTAGTAATGGGTGTTAAGTGAATGCTTTTGCATCTCTTTAGTTTGGTGTGTTTCTGCATGTGCTGTTCCCTCTGGTGGTACCCTCTTCCCTCTCTCCATCACTTGTTTATCTCCTATCGCCCTCTGCAACCCAGCTGGAGCATCACTTCCCCTGAAGAGCCCTTGATGCTTTCCCAGATTTGGAGGAATCCTGGTCTCTTAACCCCCTTGGGAACATCACAGATCTCTAGTGCTTACCTCAGCAGGAACATTACATTATGGGATTCTTTTTTTAATGTTTGGCTCCTGAACTGAACTGTAAGAAGCCAGAGGGGAACCAGAGACCAGAGCCCATGCCTGTTTTGTGCACTGTCATATTCCCAAAACCTAACAGAGCACGTAAAGGGCAATATAGTGGTCAAATACATGAATCAATGTGATGGGAAGACACTCTAGCGAAAATGTCCAGAAGACACTCCAAAGACCAGGGTGGGCATTCTGCCAGCTCCCCCCAAAATCATCACTGTGACCACGTCTGATCAAGTGCCTCCAATGAGTCTGGTCCTGAGATTCGTGCATATATATATACACACACTCATTCATTTAATCCTCCCAACAACACACGGAGGAAAGATTCTTATTTTACCGATAAGAAATATGACACACAGCTCCTAAATCTGAATTATATCACAGAAACACTCAACTGAACAATTTTCTCCACCACGTTGCCCACAAGTCCTTAAAAACTATGAAGAGAGTCCTATTCCTTGAGAATACATTAAAGGGCCTTAGAAAATTCTAAGAAATATTATTTAATGATGACTTTTACTTTTTTGTCCTAGTTTTTGTTTCTTGTGCATATGAGGGTGTAGGAGGGAGAAAGCAAAGTGATCTGAATTTGTTTTCCTGCTTTCTCCTAAAACTGCATTCTAGCTCTGTTCTGAGAATCTTGAAGGAGGATGGGAAGGACACCCATCTAGGCGTCGTCCTGGGCAAATCTCTTCTCTCTGTGACTGAGTTTCCCCACCTACAAAAGGTGGATAAATACTACTTACCTCACTAGGAGTTTGGAGATTTAATTAATGCTTGCAAAGCACTTTGAGATTGGAGATGAAGAACCTTCTTAGGGAACTGTTAGTATCAGCACCTAAGAGCAGTCGGTCTCTGAGGAAATGTAATCAGGATGAGGGATGCAGTGCAGGCCCCTCCTGGACCACCCTTTCCTCCTTAAGAAGCCATACTGGGCTTTTCCCTGTCTCCTAAACCTGGCATTCTTGCCACCAGGCCCCTGGCCACACCATTTCCCTGCCCGCAATTCCCTCCCTCCCCTTCACATATTTAAACTCTCTAGGAATACCTCAGGTCCCATTTGCTCCGCAGTCTTCCCTAACCGGTGACTCAATCATTCATTCATTCCTTCAACAAGGCTTGGTTGAGTGCCTACTGTGGCACTGGGAACACTGTTATTTAAAGATTCTTGTCCCCATACAACAGGAGTGGAGACTGAGGCTCAGACAAGTTATACAATCCATCCAAGATCACACGGCGAGGTAGTGACTGAATCAGGATTGAAACTCACATTTCCCAGGCTCCAAAACCCACAGCATTTCATTTACTTTGTGCCACCTTCTGCCACAAATCACGGTACGTGGTCCAACAGGGAAAGAATTCTGACTCACCTGATTATAATTTGCAAGCTCTGTACAAACTAGGTGGCTAAATCCCATGCATGGGTTGTCCTTGAAATTCCTTTCATAACTAGGTCCCTTTCAATAGTGTGGCCAAGGGAGCGACTTGAAATTGGAGTGAGAGGAAAGCAAAACACTTCATTCTAAGGAAAAAACAAACAAACAAACAAAAACACTTCTCACTCTACAGGCTCCACTTCACAAGTCCTCTGGCCAACGCTGCTTCAAATCAGTCTTCACCTCTCAAATGAAAACTCCAAGCATCTCACACTCTCTCGTTTTTGATGCCAGGGAAAAAACTACAGGGGAGTAGATAGTAATGTGGGTTTTGAACAGACCAATAAGAGATTTCTGCCCTGCCTGTTACTGACAACAAGACCTTCGGCAAATCAGTAAAATTCCCTGGCACTCAGTGTCCTCATCTGTAAAATGGGCACAATGATGGAGATTGGCACCTTCCCACCGTCACACACCAGTATCTCTAAAAGTCATACAAAGTAACCAGGCCTGGAGTCTAACTATAGGCATTGTCTTCAGAATTGCACACAGGGATTACGGTCCACAGTATTCAACTACCTTATGTTCTGCGATTTTGCTCTGACACTTCTGCCGTAAGAGTAGTAGGCCACAGACGGCTTTGCCGAGGCGCTGTGGAATTCTGCACATGGACTCATTCTGACTTCCTTTCCTCTTACTGGAGCTCGGTGGAGCTCGGCTGTTATCAAGACAGTTAATCATTGCACCAGTCCCATGGGACTCAGGCTAACCAGGAGGCAGAGGACAAAGTTTTGTGGTCAGCACACAAGAGAAGCTAAGTTTCCCCCAGACTTATAAAGAGTGGCTGCAAGTGGGGTGCATTTGGCCACTGAGAAGTTTGGGTCGGCCACCCTTTGAAAATTAGATTTTATAATTAAAATTCAATGTCTGGCTTCTCTTGACACATTAGAAAAAACTGGCAAATGTGGGCCTATACTCTGGCATGCCAGCAGTGAGCTGGAGCTGAGGGACCTGGGCTGTCCACTTCTCCCCGACTCCACCCCTCAGGCACAGCACGCCACACTGGAAACCACCTGCTTCACTCATTTGCGTTACTTGCCTAGGCTTGACAGGCATTTGTTTTCTATCCCTAACTGAACAATATCCAGGACTCAGAACATATTGTTCCTTCTGCCTGGGAGGACCTTACTACCCCAACACTCTTTCTCTGACACTGACTCTTACTTAGGACTCCTACTCATCCTTCAAGACAAGCTCATGTGTCACCTCCTCCAGGAAGCCTTTCCTGATGGCCAACTCCTCCCTTCCCTGACTGGTTTCCTGAGTGTTTCCGTCATCTACTGTTGCCTAACAAATTAATTGAAACAATAATAAATTAGTACTGGCCTTTGAGAGGAGGTGTCAGTTCCTCACCACATGGAACTTTCTCTAGGGCTGTGTAAGTGTCCTCATGATGTGGTAGCTGATTTCTCCTAGAGAGAGTGATTCCCAAAAAAGGGCGGAAGCCACGTTTTTTCTGACTTCACCTTGTAAGTAAGTCATGCCCCATCACGTCTGCAGTATCCTCTTTTCTACGTGGGTCAGCCCTATTCATGGGAGAGGGGACCGACTACATAAGGGCATCAGATATGAGGGTCACTGGGGGTCATCATGGAGACTGGATACCACACTGAGTTCCAATCGGCCTCCAACCTCTGTCCTGGCACTTTTCATGCTGTATTAAAGTTATTGCCTTACCTATCTCTCTCACCAAAACTGTGACTTATTAAGGAATTGTCTCTTTGATCCTGATATTCCCAATGCTGACAAATAGTGACTGTAAGCTCCCTGAGGGGACGAATCTTTGTCCGTCTTATTTCCTGATAAAGCTCTAGCACCTAGAACACCGTAGGTGCTCAGAAACTAATCGTTGATGTAAATGAATGGGTGAACTAGTTTACTGGGACCTCCTGGTCTAGATGGCAGAAAATTTGCCATATTATTTTAAATCATAGATTAAGAAAATTCAAGATTCTCTTTTGGTTTACAGAGAAGGTTCTAGAGATGCTCAGAGGTGGATCAACCTATGAGCATTTGTTCAGGACACAAAATGAGATCATGGGCCAGAGGCTTAGCCCTGTGCTCCGCAGGCAGTGGGCACCCATCCAGGCTCAGATCTTTTCTGTCACCTCTTGATATCCCTCCACCCAGCCTCATCAATCCCCATCGCTCCTACAGGATGATGCTAAAGTGCATGAACTCACTGAGGATGACTGGGGGTCAATCCCCACCTCCCCTCTTCATTAGCTAAAGGAGCGTCAGCAAATCACTGAGCCTCTCGGTGCCTCAAGTTTCTCATCTGTAAAATGGGAGTTAAAACAGATGCTTTCTCGCATGTTTGTGGTGAGGACTGAATGAGATCATGTGATCATGTGTTTCCCTTAGCACTGTGCCTGGTACAACTATAAGTAGCATTTAATAAATGCTAAATATCATCATTATGCAGCACTGAAGCCACAAGGCTGCGATGGATCATATTACAAACGTCAAGAAAGGGGCTTCCCCAGTGGCGCAGTGTGGTTAAAGAATCCGCCTGCCGATGCAGGGGACACGGGTTGGATCCCTGGCCCAGGAAGATCCCACATGCCACGAAGCAAGAAAGCCCGTGCGCCACAACTGCTGAGCCCGCGTGCCACAACTACTGAAGCCAGCGCACCTAGAGCAAGCCCATGCTCCGCAACAAGAGAAGCCACCGCAATGAGAAGCCAGCACACCACAATGAAGAGTAGACCCCGCTTACCACAGCTAGAGAAAGCCTGCACACAGCAGCGAAGACCCAACATAGCCAAAAATAAATAAATTTTTTTAAAAATGTCAAAAAGATACATTTAATAAACAAACAGGGTTTTTAATGTCCCCATTAATATGGATTAGAGGATTAAATCTATTCTAATTCCTGCTGTCTGGGTAATATGCCAGCTAGGCATCCTCAAATATAAAATCACTTCATCTACCTTTCATTTGAGGAGGGAAAAAAAAAATCAATGCATTCTTGTTTTCCTCTCTTACCCTTTGCTTATTTATATACCAAAGAAGGTTACTGTGCAAACCACCATGTGTGACCCATAAATAATGACCCGCCCGTTCGTGTAGTCAGCATCAGCACAGAAAAGTTCTAAATGGATTTCTTTTGTCCAAATCTTTTTTCTGTCCCAGATCTGGCTCTAAACTTAAATATAGGCAACCTGGCTGGCATATAAAAGACCCAGTTGACCTGCTGACCCAGTTTGCAGAGACAACACCGCACAGAACCACTTTAGCAGCAGCTGTTGAGAAACCTCCTGGCTGCACAAGCCAAAGGCTGCCGCTCACTTATTCACTCTGATTAGTCCTGGAGCCCTTGCTGTACGTGGGCCCTGGACTCAGAGATGTTCGGAAGCTGTGCCGACACCCAGCTCTGTCCAGGGCTGACTTGAGTCTTATATCTGTCATGAGCAAAGAGTAACAAAGGCTTTTCTGAAGTTCCTAAGAGAAGTGGCCAATGCTACTACTTCTAGATCTGAGAAAGCCCACCCGCGTCAGCTCCAGGATCCAGCTCTTCCCAGTAACAGCGGATCTTCTCTATGGAGCCAACACCCATCTTTTATTTTTTCCTTTCTGTTGCCCTTGTCTGCTGTGCTATTCCTGCTGAGGAGGCCAGAAAGGCAAAGCAATCCCACTGGGCACGGCTCTACCCACAGGGATAGGAGACTGAAATAACGGGCAATGTGGGCTCTGCCCTGGGGATCACCCTAAAAACATCATCTCATGCCTACCACCTCACCTTTTGGAAGCTGGTGGTCTGGTAATTCCAGCTGCTCTGTCTTTACTTCCGTTGGAATTCAGAGTCCCATAGTCATTGAAGAAATCGCAGTCGGTCTGACTTCTAGCACTTTCCGGCTGACAAAGGCTTATCCTGTGTTGTTATTTCATTTGCTCATACGACCACTCAAGTATGTGTGTCAGCCCCAATGTGCAGATGGCAACACTGAGGACTTGGGAGACAGAGTAGTTTGCCCCGGGCCATGTGGTTAATAGGCAGTAAATCATGAGGCCAAACCATGTTTGTCTGCTGGACCTTGTGGTGCGGCAGAGTAGTTAGGTGTGTGGCCCCTACAGCTGGCCTGCCTGGGATCAAATCTGAGCTCTTCCCTAGAGCCACCTCATCTGTACAATTGGCACAATGCTAACAGTGCCTGTCTAATCGGGTGACTGTGAAAATAAAAGAAGGAAATGAATACCTGTGGCTCGCACATAGTAAGTTCATATGAAGACTTTCCAGCTGTGACCATCTAGGACCCACTGAGATGGGGACTGCTACTTGGCCCCCTTCTTCCAATAATAAAATCCCAGTTTTCCAGCCTTCCAGGCAGCAAAGTATGGATATAAGCTAAGTTCTGCCCAAAGGGATGTAAGCGGAAGTGGGGTATCTTCCGGGAAACGTCCTTTGGGTCAGGAGAGACCCATCTCTCTGCCCCTTCTCTTGGCTGTGGTTCTGAGCACATGCTCTTGAGAGAACCCTGAAAGGAGAAGATGGAAAGGAGAAAGTGGGGCGGGGGGGGGGAAGAGCTAAGCAAAGGGGTGGCTTGAGCTGAAATCTAGTCTCAGCCTCATCCCACAGGGAGCCCTAGGATGTGAATAGCACCATAGATCCCCCATGGGCTGTGAACCACCCATGCAGAAGGGATGTGCCCACCTGTGGCCAGGGAGGGCACCTCCCAGGCATCTCAGGGGGAGGGGGCTTGTATTGGTAGAGGACAATTCCCCAGTGAATGGTGCAGTTGTTGGCCTTAGGGACCACCCACCCCAGCAGCCGGATCCAACAAAGGAACTCTGAGTGAGGCTCCATCAGCATCCTCTGCGTTACTACAAGTAACCAAATACCACTTCCTTCACAAGGTCTGTCCATTCTCCCAGCTAGAAGTCATCTCCAAGCGCCCACAGCAGTTTTACTTCACCATTCTTATAGAACTTCGTTTTTTTAACCTTGTATTGTAGCCACTCTTTGTGTGTATTCTCTCCCTACCCCATCCTCACCCCTACAAGAGTCCCATGAGAGCTAAGATGGAATTGTCCATCAAGCCTACCACTGTATCCCCAGTAGCTAGCGCAGTGGTTGGCACACGCTAGGCACTCAACAAACTTGAGTGCTACCTTAGACATCCCAAGATGCTGATAATACAATGCCAGCTCTTGGAAATATGTGGAAGAAAAGATTAATATTGAAATTTGAAAGCCCGATGCCAATAAAAACTATCTTGTGCAATGAGTGTAGAGGGAGTGTCTGGTGTTTTCAATAACTCAGGGTGTCTAACAGGATGACCTTGGAGTAAGCACCTCTTTAATTTTTTGTCTTATGCACCTCACTCACATCACCCTTGTCCCAGCCCCAGTGCCCCAAATCATAAGATTGGTATCCAGTATATTCCCTGGGGGCAGCATTAAATAATGTATATGCCAATGACTTATCCCCGGGCCAAGCACTAAGGTCATGAATTGAGAAACAGTCATTTTCTCAAGGAGTTCCCAGAGAAGGATAAAAACATGAATAAAGACAATTTCAACACAAGGGAAGAGGCATCAAGATGGAAAGAGCTACAAACAACAGCCCTGAACTCTGCATGGGTGGAAGTGATCATGGTGGGCTTCACAGAAGAGGTGATGCTCAAGCTATGTCTTGAAGGTTGAGGAGGAATTTGACACAAAAAGACAATGTGCCGGTCGTTTGATACAAAAGGACAATGTTGAGGTGAGAGAAGGGACAACGTGGATGCAAAGGGCAGAATGATTCAGACTGGTCAAGTCTTCTGGGTCAGAAAATGGGTCACCTCAGATTCCTGCAAAGAAATGTTCATCGAGATTTCAAGTTGGTGAACACATCAAGGTGCTGGGACGGTGACACACCTGGAGGGGGCATGAACGCCCTGGGCCACCACCCCCATACCTTGTCCTATGCATCTCTTCCATGTGGCCATTGCTGGGCCGTATCCTTTATAATAAACCAGTAAATGCAAAAGAAAAAAAAGAAAGAAAGAAAAAGAAACATTTATTTATTTATTGCGGTACGCGGGTCTCTCACTGCTGTGGCCTCTCCCATTGCGGAGCACAGGCTCCGGACGCGCAGGCTCAGCGGCCATGGCTCACGGGCCCAGCTGCTCCACGGCATGTGGGATCTTCCCAGACCAGGGCACGAAGCCATGTCCCCTGCATCGGCAGGCGGACTCTCAACCACTGCACCACCAGAGAAGCCCAAAACATTTATTTTTTAAACATTTTTATTGGAGTATAATTGCTTTACAATGTTGTGTGAGTTTCTGCTGTATCACAAAGTGAATCAGCTATACATATACATTTATCCCCATATCCCCTCCCTCTTACGTCTCCCTCCCACACTCCCTCTCCCACCCCTCTAGGTGGTCACAGAGCACGGAGCTGATCTCCCTGTGCTATGCAGCTGCTTCCCACTAGCTGTCTATTTTACATTTGGTAGTATATATATGTCCATGCCACTCTCTTACTTCGTCCCAGCTTACCCTTCCCCCTCCCTGTGTCCTCAAGTCCATTCTCTACACCTGCGTCTTTATTCCTGTCCTGCCCCTAGGTCATCAGAACCTTTTTTTTTTTTTTTTAGATTCCATATATATGTGTTAATATACGGTATTTGTTTTTCTCTTTCTGACTACTTCACTCTGTATAACAGACTAATAAGTGAATGGACGAAAGAAGGGAGAAGGAAGGAGAGAGCAAAAGAAGGATGGAAAGAGAGAAAAGAGGGGACATTGTTGCTCAAGTAGATAGTAACATTATAATATTATAATAATAATAATCATGTTTTGAGAGTCAACAACATTTCAGAAACTTTACGTCCATTCCTTATCTCATTTAATCTTCACCATGATCCTGTAAGATAAGAATTAGAACCCTCTGTTTGACAGGTGAGGACCTCCAGGGGTTAAGCGACAACCCAGCATCCTCTAGCTGATTGGAGGCGTTGCTTGGGTCCACATTTGGGTCTTTCTGACTCTCTCCAAAGAGAGCTAGCTGCTACCCACTGGTATTGACCTTGGTGTTTGAAACCTGTACATCTGCACCTGAAAGGGTTTATAAAAGTTGGTTGAATCCACTGAATTTCTGAACAGTCTTCTTCCCAGTTGATTGTTAATTCCTTAAATATTTTCCCTACCTTAAAAGGATGACAGGTTCATTAAGCTATGAGACAGTATCTGCTCATTAATGCATGCTAAATTGCCATGCAATTTCTATAGAATTAAATTACATATTTAATGACTAAGCAAATAATTCATCAAGACTAATGTTACTGTTATGAATGCCAAAGTAAGATTTGGGCCATTTACTTATCAAATGCTGATTTTTAAAAACTCACAATGAAATAGTAAATAAATCATCAACTCAAAAGTTTAATTTGGTGTTCTGGCTCAGTCAGGAAAATACACATAGTACCAGGTACCCTCCTTGCTTTCCAAATAAGGTGGCACTCAGAAATATGTGCCCAGGTGGCGCAGTGGTTGAGAGTCCGCCTGCCGATGCAGGGGACGCGGGTTCGTGCCCCGGTCCGGGAAGATCCCACATGCCACAGAGCGGCTGGGCCCGTGAGCCGTGGCCGCTGAGCCTGCGCGTCCGGAGCCTGTGCTCTGCAACGGGAGAGGCCACGACAGTGAGAGGCCCGCTGAACACAAAAAAAAAAAAAAAAAAAAAAAAGAAATATGAGCCCATTCATTTTCATTCAGCTGTGTGATTACAGGTTAAGGCTGTACGGCCAAAATACACACACGCACAAGCTCACGCACACGCACATAGCCAAGCACAGCATCTGTGCTCCTTGATAGGAGCCATACGCAAAGGCAGTGAAAGTAATTAAAGCAAATGTGATATTTTATGGGTTCTGCCTGACCCTGAGCACCAGCAGACCGAGATACGGAAGAGCGTCACCGCCCTGCTCTAGAATTCTTGAAGTATAGTCCCTAGACCCGCAGCATCAACATCACCTGGGAACTTATTAGAAATGCAAATCTCAGGTTCCACCCTAGACCTTCTGACTCAGAA
>NW_020837985.1:5393297-5635506 GCF_003676395.1 Aethalodelphis obliquidens
GGGGGGGGGGGGGGGGGGGGGGGTGATTCTTCCAGGTGATTCTGATACAGCAAATGTTTGCACCTCTAGTCGAGCTGTAAAAAATAGCAAAAGACCTTGGGATTATCCCTTACATAGAACCAGGTTTGAATCCTGATGGCTAAATACCGGTTGTATAACCCTAAAATTTAAATTTTCTGAGCTTTGCTTTCATCGTTTTTTTTTAAAGGTTAAAAGATGAATGTGACCTCCTTCCTAACATTGCTGGTGGGTTCACAGAGACGACATGGGCGTTGCTAGCACAGGGAGAGCCCTGAGGTTAGTTGCCTTCTCCCTTGCATTGGATTGTGTTAAAGATTCAGCGTCATCCCTCCCCCTTCTAAGTTCACCTCCTCATTGCACAAAGGAAAACAGGACTCATCTCCCAGGATGCCTTTCCCTGTGTGGTTCCCGGCGAGAGCTGGCCAGTGAGAGAACTCAGGATGATCCGGAATACACAGGGGAGGGGGGACCATTTGCTTGGGAAGCAGTAGCAGCCAGGCTGTGAGCTTCGCAGCAGCTTCCCAGAGGGTTCCTGAGAATACCAGCTTTCCTGCCATAGTCCAAGAACTTTGGATGGTGGCTTTCCAGACATTCTTGGGAACGAGAGCTCATGAGAACCTGTTTGGCTGCTTCAGGCTGAGACCAGCCATGGTAGTTTCCCTGATCTTTCCTCCTCCAGCTATTCCAATAGTCCTACATGCCCCTAATGCCTTTTAATGAAACACTTACTCCCTGAAATCTACAGAGTAGCTCTTGTTCTCCCAACAAAACCCCGACTTATTCACATCTATTTACCTCCCTTACTGGGAAAAAATATTCTTCCCATAATAAACTGAAGGATTTCACTTCCTTTAGAATTGGGAGACTCTCCTGGTTACCTAAGGGCACCCCAGGAAAACATGCAGTCCTCACCACACACAGAGCGTTCTTCCAAGAATCCAGTATGTTCACTGGCATGTTATACTCATATTTCTGGCCTATTTTTGCTGAGTTACATAACTGCTTAAAAATTTTCTACACTTCTGAGTGTGATTTCACATTGTTGCAAACCCCCTGCCCTCATGGAAACCAATCATCATTCTTTATGCAAATCGATGGGGAAATATGATTCAATTAACAGAAACTTGCTTAACAGTCATCAGGCAATGGCTCTGTTTTTTTTGTCCTTTTATTTTATTTATTTATTTTTATACAGCAGGTTCTTATTAGTTATCTATTTTATACATATTAGTGTATACACGTCAATCCCAATCGCCCAATTCATCCCACCCCCGCCGCTTTCCCCCCTTGGTGTCCATACGTTTTTTCTGTGTCTCAATTTCTGCCCTGCAAACTGGTTCATCTGTACCATTTTTCTAGGTTCCACATATATGCGTTAATATACGATATTTGTTTTTCTCTTTGTGACTTACTTCACTCTGTATGACAGTCTCTAGATCCATCCACGTCTCAACAAATGACCCAATTTAGTTCCTTTTTATGTCTGAGTAATATTCCATTGTATATATGTACCACATCTTCTTTATCCATTCGTCTGTCGATGGGCATTTAGGTTGCTTCCATGACCTGGCTGTTGTAAATAGTGCTGCAGTGAACACTGGGGTGCATGTGTCTTTTTGAATTGTGGTTTTCTCTGGGTATATGCCCAGTAGTGGGATTGCTGGGTCATATAGTAATTCTATTTTTAGTTTTTTTAAGGAACCTCCATACTGTTCTGCATAGTATTTTTATTTGACTTTTAATGTTTCTATAATGTCATATAAGCCATTTTTCTCCCCTCTTCCGGAAAACGATTCTAAATATAAGAGGCAAAATAATAATGAAACCTCCAATAGGTAAAGCATTGACAGCACTTCAAAGCCCTGTGATATTTTATCTCTGGTCATCATGTATTCTCAGATTCATACAGAGGAAGCGACTGAGACACAGAGAAGGCATGAATGTTACATCGGATCACAGAGATTGTGAGAGGAAGAATGATAGCAAGTACTCTAGTTCCCCCAAATGCCCCAATAAATCCCAGGTCCCTGTTGGTTGGAAATGTCTGTGATTAGATGCTAAATAAATTCTCTGCTCCTTAGGAGTAAATTCTTTATTAGCAGAATCAGGTCAGAACCACAGAAGTGGCGCTCTCTCTCTCTCTCTCTCTCTCTCTCTCTCTCTCTCTCTCTCTCGGAAGAGACTTTTTGGAATTTTACTCATGCAAATCTGAACAGGGATTTGAGTACTTTGGATAAAAGGTCTTTTCCAGAACATGGGCAGGTTTCCAAACTTTTATTTTCTAATGAAAATTCCTACCGTTTTGGACTTCTTGGTTTTCCAAGGCCATGGTTACCCAATCTAGCTGTGGTAGGGGTGTCGTTACACTAAATCAATTAAGTTCTGCAATGCAGAATTTTCCCCAAAACCAATTCATGGAGATGGTATCATTGAGGATATGAAGGAGGGGAGTGTCCTAACCAAGACATTGGCCCCATCGATTTTCAAGTTGGATACAGAAAATATATGGAGGTAAAAATGGAAGTCGTGGAATATTCGAAAATGAGGTCTTTAAACAAGATGCAAAAGATCATCAAAATAAGTGGCAAAGATCTCTACGTAACTTGTTCAAATCTCTCATACAAAATTGAGTGTATAGGGCTTCCCTGGTGGCGCAGTGGTTGAGAGTCCGCCTGCCGATGCAGGGGACACGGGTTCGTGACCCAGTCCGGGAAGATCCCACATGCCGCGGAGCGGCTTGGCCCGTGAGCCACAGCCGCTGAGCCTGCGCGTCCGGAGCCTGTGCTCCGCAACGGGAGAGGCCACGACAGTGAGAGGCCCGCATATGGCAAAAAAAAAAAAAAAAAAAATGAGTGTATAGAAAGAATCCGTGCCGCCCAGAAAATGACAGCTTTTCTCTTCTAGAATGAGTTTGTCCCTCCAGGTCACCCTCTTTCTTGATCAGGACCTAAAATGATCCCACAGATAGTTTCTCCCCACGGTCCGTAGGAGGTATAGAGACTGACAGAGGATACTGGGAGATTTCTTTCAAGAGAGCTATTCCCCCATCCAAAGGGAGGTTTGCTTCCCGGTATTAGTTATCCTTTGCTGCATATCACACACCCCAAAGCTTAGGGCTCGAAACGACACTAAGGGTTGGTGACTGCTCGTGGTCAGCTCTGGCTTGGGCTCTCCTGAGGTTGCAGTCAAATGTCCAGGGCTGCATCCTCCAAACTCTCGACTGGGGCTGAAGGATCCGCTCCGAGGTGGCTCACTCCCACGGCTGGCAAGTTGGTGCTGGCTTTCGGCCAGGTCTTCTGTATGATGTAATCACCACAGGGCATCTTGAGTGTCCTGACAGCACGGCAGCTGCCTTTCCCGGAGAGAGAGAATCAAGGGATCCAAGACCTACCCTCGGAAGTCACACCCGCGGCTTCTGCAGTATTCTATTGGTCACACAAGTTAGCCCTAATTCTGTACAAGAGAGCGTGAGAAACAAGAAGCTAGGATCATAGAGCCATCTTGAAGGCGGCTAGCATTCAGCACACTGCGTGTGACTTACGCTGAGAAATCTAAAAGGGAAAAGGCTGACGGAAGCAGTAGAGTCAGCAAGTGTGGGGCAAAGGGTGTGGGTTTCCCATGGACCGGATACGGACCTCTCTGAGAAGGAGCCCTGCTGTGGAGTCATCTTAGATTAGACACAAGGTGAATGTGATGGGCTAGAGACAGGGCTGGCTTCACACACGCTTCTCAGACCTAGGTTTAATGCTCAGCTACTGCCATTTTGAAATTCTTAATACTTTTTGAACAAAGAGCCCGATGTTTTCATTTTGCGCTGGGCCACACGAATTATGTATCCAGTGCTGGCTAAAGGCTAAGGAAGAAGATAATCGTCCATGGAAATAAAGGTGCCATTACCCTGTCCAGGAAGTATGGGTGAGAGATCCCCAGTGATGGGGTTCCCTGAAGAACCCATGAATGCACCTCCAAGACAGCCATCCCTAAACCGCTGAGAAATCTGAAAAGGTATCTAATTCCTAGATTTCTGTTTTAGCCTGGGTTCCTCCAAAAAGCATCGCTTTAGACAAGGTCTTGCAGACAGGTAGTCTGTTTTGGGAAATGACCACTAGATACAGCATTGGGAGTTCAGGAGGAGCACAGCGTGGGGAGGAGGGAAAGCGGGTCCACGGTTGCTTCATTGAGCTCATTTGTCTGTGGGTGACCCGGGCTCCGTCTCACTGGGAACCGTCTGGGGGGTTTGTAGGATATGCCCCTCAGGATTAACCTTCTGAGACATGGGAAAGGGGAGCATTTGTCTTTCAGGTGCCACACCCGCTGGCCAAGTGTTGCCCCACAGGCTTCTGATCCCCTGTACAGACATCAGAAAGGCTGAGCGGGTTGCATTGGCATCCTGCGGAGTGACAGCAAAGAAACCCTGGGACAGGAAGCAAAGAATACGCTTGTGTTTCCGAGTTGCTCCTGTTTGCTACCGGCTGTGGAAGCAAGGGGTGGCGTAAACTGTCAGGCTAAGAGGATGTGAGGGGCTCACGTGACAGTGCCATCTCCGTGCCGGCGTCAGCAGAGTGAACACCTTCGTGCTCCTCCCTGAATTCCAACGCTGGAGGGCTCAGAAGCCTTGGGTGGCGAGATGGCGAGAGAAGGACCAGCAAAGGATTGGAGAAGCCAACTCTCTACACCTTCCCCGACCGCTGGCTTCCCTCCTGAGCTGGAGGAAGGCCAAAGTCTCAACCGTAATCAACTTAGAATAATATGGTATGAGACATTTTAATTCCTCCATCGAGGCGCTGTTTGATGATAAAGGGAAGAGGGATCAGGACACTCCTGGGGCCTGAGTTTTCTTCTAGGACCATGAGGATTAATAGGCCCCCAGAGTGGACTTAAAGGGACGGGGGACAGGTCAAATAAAGCTCCTTTCAGCTCGCCCCCTAACCCCCAACAACTCATATGCTTGTACAGCCTAACAGAATATATTCGAAATATCCAGACGGTACTTGGGTAGAACAAGAAGACGATGCTAAGGGGAGCGAAATGTGTTGCTGTCGGAGTCCCCTTCACAGCACTGAGATGGAAGCCAGAACCAGGTCCCTTTCACAACTTCTTGCTTTTCCATAGGCTCTTTATTCTGCCTAAAACCTCCTCTTCGCCATCCAATTCACCTCCCCCCATCATGTGTCAGCTCAAAAGTCTCTTTCTGACAGAGAGGGGAGGTGTGTTATTATTTATTGTTGTCGTTGTTATTATTATACCGTATTTTTTTCTGCCTATAGTAAAAATATCCAAGGAAATTAAAAATTAGAGCAAAAAATGACATAAATTAAAAGGCTCTGAAGAGGAAAGATAGAAACTTAAGAAAGGCTAGGAAATTACAACAGCATCTAGAATGACCGTCTGTAGCTCTATGCACACCTTCAGTTACTGACAGGTGCTACAGGGGAGCTGAAACTTTGGTTCAAATCCCACCAGCAGCTGATCTGAAAAGGGGCACCCGATCCCGTCCTGTTAAGGCAAAGCTGAACCATTTCTCGGGGAAAAGAGACTCGTTCCTGATGCTGAGGCCAGTCGGTTGATTGCTTTCCCAGCATTCTCCTGAAGAGGACACACAATGTCCACATGTTAAATACCATTCTCCACAGCATCTTTTCACCAATATTTTTTATAAGGTCTCTCCACCTGTGACAAAAGCATCACAACCAGAAAAGAATCCCCTAGAACCAGGTTGGTCGCCGACACCGTCGGGCCACCCTAACGCCCCTGCAGAGCACTTACCATTTCCTGTTGTAATCGTTTCTACACGTGTCTTTCTCTCTTTTAGTCTGGAGTATTTTGATGTCTCACACATCCCTGTGCCAACCCTGGCAAGCATTTTGCTTGGTATACAAGCAAAATGAGTTCTGCCTAAGTGGGAGAATTCTGCCGAAGTGGGAGAATCACAGATTCTGCCTAAGTGGGAGAATCACAGATTAACGCTGTTATACTATGTGAGGCAACATTCGGAGGAGCAGACAAATGATGAATAGGTGTCATTTAGTCTGGGGTTCTGGAGAAATAGAAATCATAGAGTAACTGGATCAGCTGGCCTCTAAGATGCAAGAAGCCAGGTAGGAGGGCATAGTCTGAGTGAGGGAATTAGAACACAAAATGCAGAGATCGTAGCTGCAAAATTTCTCAAGACTTGTGTCAGTGCCCATGTTGGTTATTTATTTCTCCTGGTCATTTCCCCATAGGGGTGAGTGATAAAATTCTTTCAAAATAAAAATATCTTTTGTGTTAATCTTGAGGCAACAGAGAAGGAAAAACTATCCCGTGGTCTGCATCCCTCTTCATGTTGAGTGGATCTGTCTACCCAGAATTTCTAAGACTGTCTATAGAATGCACGAGCCAATGGTATCTGATCTCCATTCCTTCAACAGTCATTAACTGGACCCTACCGTGCTTGTACAGGAGATAAAATAATGAACAAGGCACAGCCTTTGTCCCCAAAGACTATTGGTCTATTTGAGTCTTTTTAACGATGAACTAGTTTCCTTCAAATCCTAGTTTGGTCTTTTGTTTACCAAAAAAAATACAATTTACTGCACACCTAAGTCAAAACCCACACCAAGACTGAACACACTGCAGTCTTGTCAAGAAGACACGTCTGGAGTGAAAACCAGAGACGGTATGAATCCTCAGAAGAGGGTAGCAGCCTACCCTGCAGCTTCGTGGTTTCCTGCTCAAACCTTGTATTTTCCCGCAGCTCTATGGGGTAAGCCTTCAATGGCCCTCTTGGGTGATCATGTCCTGGAGGACTCCTGAGATACGGAATGAAAGACCTAAGAACGAGTTATAACAGATTCCTCCTACTCCACTTTAATTACAGAAAAAGCAAATCCACTGCTCCCGTCACTCAGATGGGACAGAATTCTCTTCCATGATGTCACAGTGTTACCTCCTTACTCACATGAGTCCAAAGGTACAGTACTATTTTCAGAGAGAAAGTTGGCCAACATGTCCCATCTCAACACAAATGTGTGTTATTAAGTATACATGAAGCAGAACCCCAAACCAAGTCTAAATGTGCTTTAAAAAATTGCTGGGCTGGCTTAAAATATGCTGAGGCCCCCCATCCAGAACACTGGGGAAAATATTATTACACAAAGTCTCATTGCTGGCCAGTGAATACCTGAACAGCGTTCCTCACTATGAACATAATTTGAGAAGAGCAGCTCCCTTCTAAACCCCTATTTTTGGTTCACTCAAAAAAATATTTCTTTCGGCCTTAAGTTTCTCTGCCTTGGTCTCTGCTCTGAGGACCGTATCCTTTTTGAAGACTTCGGCAGTTTCTGTGGAGCCATGTTTAAACTGGGTGAGTGAAAAACTAACTCTCTTTAATAAAAGTGGCATTGTTTTGCAGTCAGGTAATTCCAAGTGGGCTCACTTTTTACTTTCCATGGGAATAGTCCTTGAGGAAGAAAGGGCCTTTGTTGAGTTTTGTTTTGTTTTGAGAACAGTCAATTGGTTCTTTCTACCCTTGCTTCTGGGGTGCCAATCTCTCCGAGAAAAACCACAAAGTTCAAGCAGAAGCAGTGAAAAAAGAAAGAAAAGAAAGAATCTGTACTGTCTGTAAACCCAATTTGTCATTATCTGAGGTTGTTTTGTGGCATTCCTGCCCCCCACGCACAGACCCCAGCCCGCACCTTGCACACAGAGAACCCCCAGCCCACTTCTGCATATAAAGACGTGTGGAGGTGAAATTTTGTTATAAATGTCCTCTTTCTGAAGGAATCCTGCTTTCTGAGTTTCTGTATAAGGGACTTCTTACCTTCAGACTTACAGAAGTTGTTCTTGTTTGGCTTCAGATAAGTGGTTGCGATTTTAATTGTTCTCAGTTGGTCCGTTTATCAGTGCAACTGTTTCAGTTTCTTCAAGACAAATGATTAGGTCCTCCAGTCTTTATCAGTGTGTTTAAGTATGTTCTTCAGGTGTGGACTTAACTTTGACCTCCACTGCCAGCAGCCGTTTCCTTTCCATAACTAGGGTGTAGATAGTTTGAACACACACACACACACACACACACACACACACACACATGCACGCACGCACGCACATTTGTTCTGAGTTATTTTGGAAAGTTTATTATCTACCAGTGACACCAAACCAACCACAAAAGAGTTGATGTTTTCTCAAAAAGGAAGCAATATTCTATTTCTGAGTATGGGTTGGGAATGGAGAAAAACGAAAGAAATGAATAAAACAGAGTGATAGGAAAAGCTAGGAGATCTCAATGGCTGAGAAAAAACAGAGAATAAAGTATACGAAGTGCCTACACTAGACCAAGCACAGGAATAGATTCTTTATATTTTCTAATTTAATCCTTGGGACAGATTTGAGAAATAGGGAACATTACTATCTCTTCTACAGCTGCAGAAATTGAAGTTCAGAAAGATGAGTTGCTTGCTGAATGTTATATAGGCAATAAGTGGTGGAACCTTGCAATAAGCCCAATCACTTTCAACTTTTTATCAATGAAGTAACAGAGGTTCAGAGATGTAAAGCAACTTGCCCAAAGTTATCCAGTGAATCAGTGGCAGAGCTGGGAGTCAAGCTAGGTCTGCTCCTTCAAAATACAGTAATTTCAAGGCAAAGCCTAAAAAACAAGAAATGAAAATTATATAAATGTATAAAACAAGACAATCTTGGGCTTCCCTGGTGGCGCAGTGGTTGAGAGTCCACCTGCCGATGCAAGGGACACGGGTTCGTGCCCTGGTCCGGGAAGATCCTACATGCCGTGGAGCAGCTAGGCCCGTGAGCCATGGCCGCTGGGCCTGCGCGTCTGGAGCCTGTGCTCCGCAATGGGAGAGGCCACAACAGTGAGAGGCCCGCGTACTGCAAAAAAAAAAAACAAGACAATCTTGCCCTCATTTAAATATATCTCAGCCACGCAACCATCCTAGGAGTCTACTGGAGGAGAAATATAGGTGTTTATTAATCAGGATAGGCTAAGGTATGCTGCAGTAACAAATAAACCGTGAAGTCTCAGTAGCTTAATGTAACAGATATTTGATTCTTACTCAACAGCCACTTCAGGTCACGCAGTTCTTTGCAGCTTTCTTTGGTGACTCCAGGATCCAAGCTTCTGCCATCTTGTGGTTCCACCATCTCATTAGAGCAATTCCATGGTCAGCCTAAAAAGAAAGAGAAAAGGGTAAGTGTGGTGCTCTTAACTGCCTGGACTTGGAAGTAACACATATCACTGCCACTCACAGTTCAGTGGCCAGAACAAATCACTGGCCCGACCTTCCTGAAGGGGAAGCTGGGAGACCGTCTTGTGTGCACTCAGCACCATTCTTGAGTTTTGAGTATCCCTGTAAAAAATGAACACTACTGAATTCCCTTATAGGCCCATTGGGGGAAGCAACAGGTTAACTGCAAAATGCTTTGCAAATTAGCAGCAGAAAGCTGAGCGATGATGGTGCTCTTTAGAGGCTCTAGATATTCCTGAGAAATCTGGAGATGACTACTGCAACCGTCAATGCATAGCTAAGGAAACGCTGGGGGACCCTCCCACCTCTACCTTGAAGAAGAGCTGATGACGCCTACATTTTCAAACACATTGTGACCGGTTATCCTCAGAACAAAAGAAATATTCTACATTCAGCTTCTTTAAAACAAATGGAGTGTTTAATATGTCAGACCTTTTGATTCCCACTGGAAGAAGTATCAGGAAAGCCTCTATTGTTAAGTGAGATATGTTTAGGGAGGGATCTCTTTAGTCACAGGACTCGATCTGAATGGAGAGGTAATCAGTGAAATCGATCCAAGCTAGCAGGGGATTCAGATTCTTCATCCTCAGGCCTCATCTTCTTTATTCATCACATATATCTACAGCACGCCACACTCTGATTAGGTGAAAGAGTATTAGTCAGCTCCTTTTATTTTTCACAAGTGACAGAAACCCAACTCAAACTGGCTTAAGAATAAGAAGGGAATGTCTTGGCTCATACAACTAAAAAGTGCCACATGGGAGAGACTGCCTGGGAATGAAGCCAACACAGAGGAAAGCAGGCCCAAGAGAAGGAGAGGGTAGAGTTTTGATGAGTTGGCCAAACCCCTTGATCCAACTGTGCCTGAAGGAAACATGCAGTTAGGTAAACAATAAATTCATTTGTTTGTTTTCAAATGTAGTGTATATTGTTTTGTTTGTTTAGACTCATTAGATATTAGCTTCTAGTGTTTACAACTGAAAGAGCCCTGACCAGTAAACATGCTGAAGTATCTGGGTGTGGTTTATAGACCATGGGGAGCTATGGAAGGATAGGATTAGGAACAAGAGCACACAGTCAAGTTTTCCTGTGACAAAAGCCACTGACCTGATCTCATGGTCCTTCCTGAATCAGCATTCACCTATTTATCCCATTGATATTTATTAAACACCCACTAAATGTCAGGCACTGTTCTAGGTGTTTTATATAGACCTGAAGAGGGCAGCCAAGTCTCTGCCACTGAGAAGTTTATATTCTAGTAGGGGAACCAGACAACAAACAAATGTGTAGAATGACTGTCTTTGGTCAAGTGGGAAAGTTTGATGAGCACTGCTTTAATTCCAGGGAAGCCTTATATGTGGAATCTAAAAAGAGGGTACAAATTAACTTATTTACAAAACAGAAATAGAGTCACAGATGTAGAAAACAACCAGGGGGTAAGGGCGGGGGGAGGGATAAATTGGGAGATTGTGATGTACATATACACACTACTGTATATAAAACAGATAACTAATAAGGACCTACTTAGCACAAGGAACTCTACTCAATACTCTGTAACGGCCTATATGGGAAAAGAATCTAAAAATGAGTCGATACTTATATATGTATAACTGATTCACTTTGCTGTACACCTGAAACTAACATGACATTGTAAGTCAACTATACTCCAATAAGTTTTTTTTTCATAATAAAGGAAATAATAATTTTTTTAAAATTCCAGGGAAGTCTCAATTCCAGGGAGACCAACTGGTCTCAAATTCGACCCTGGAGGAAGAACAACTTTAGGGTAAATGTCATTCCAACTTCCCTTCCTCACCCCTGAGATAGTAAATTTCCTCTTCTTTTGAGTGCTGGTAGCCATTCCTTTTCATTAGCCAAGAGAGCAGTGGGACATATGGAAAGAACCTCAAGCTATATGTTCATGGACCTGCAGTGGAGTCCCAGCTCTGTACCAATAAGCCATCCCTCCAGTGCCTCTCTTTCATAGTTTAGCAATAGAATGGATTGGACAAGACAAACCCTGCTTTCTGTGGCTCCAAGAGCAATGTGAGAGATTCTATTGTAGACGTCTACCATGTTTCCTAGTTCATGGCACGTGCACAATAAATATTTACTGAATTAGTTCTTTTTTTTTTTTTTTGCGGTACGCAGGCCTCTCACTGTTGTGGCCTCTCCCGTTGCAGAGCACAGGCTCCGGATGCGCAGGCTCAGCGGCCATGGTTCACGGGCCCAGCCCCTCCGCGGCATGTGGGATCTTCCCGGACCGGGGCACGAACCCGTGTCCCCTGCATCAGCAGGCGGACTCTCAACCACTGCACCACCAGGGAAGCCCTGAATTAGTTCTTGACTGACTGATTACTGAGGTGCATGGGAAGTTAACAATCTAATACCTGCAGCATGAGAACGTGGATATCAGAGAAGACCACAGTTACATAATTCTCTCCAAATTATTTGGCTACAGGGTTTATTGTATAATTCCCTCCTGGCAATTTTCCTGAGAGCAGGGATTTTGTCTGGTTCATGGCTGTGGCCCAAGACCTAGAAGAGTGTCTGGCACATAGATGGTGCTCAATAAAATGAATAAATGAGTGAATGAATACACTAAGGGTTTACAGAGTGAATCCGGGAAGGTTTATGAAGGCAGCAGCATTTGACCAGAACCTAGAAAGAGTCTTAGAATTTCAAAAGTGAAATTAAAACTTGGCGTTAGCTCTAGCAAGGGAGGAGCAGTATTACGATGGATTGTTCACCAAAAGACTAAAATTGGAAAATGGTCCAGCAAATAGGTTGGAAGAGCCAGATTTGGAGAAGCATGAATGGGACAAGGAAGTAATACATAACGGTATCTACTGCTGCACACGAGCCACCCAAAATGTAGTGCCTTAGAAAAAAAGAGTAACTTTATGGTTAAGAAACCTGGCAAACACTCCTTTAACCAAGTGTCAAAGTTAACATCACCAGTGCTGTCAATTGGATTGCATGATAAGGACAATTCACTCCTGTGGTATTTTTTAAGAAAAACACCATAACCCTGGCCTAATCATGAGAAAAATGTCAGACAAACCCAAATAAAGGGACACTCTACAAAATACCCAGCTAGTACCCTTCCCAACCTCAAAGTCATGAAAACAAGGAAGACTGAAAAACTGTCACAGATTGGAGAAGACTAAGGAAACACACTAACAAAATGAATTTTGGTGTCTTCGTTTGAATCCTAGAATAGAAAAAGGGTATTAATGGAAACACTTGTAAGATCTGAATGATATCTACAGTTTTGTTCATACCAATGTTGGTGTCTTAGTTTTGACAAATGTACCACAATAATTAGGGGTAACATTAGGGGTAGTTGAAGCTGGGGGACAGGTATATTACCTTTTCAACTCTTTCATAAATTTTAAATTGCTCCAGAATAAAAAGTTGATTTTAAAAATGAAATGCTTTCAAATGACAACCATTCATTTAGTGCACGGTCATGTGGGTAGGTGGTTTAGACTGGGCTCACTGGCTGGCTTCACTCATGCACACACAGTCCACTGTGGCTCAGCAAGGCAGCTCCGCCTCTGGGGCTTGGCTGGCTTTGAGCAGGTGCACCTTGGCTCTGCCCCACCTAGTCTCTCATCCTCCAGCATTGTAGCCTGAGTTTGTCTTCATGGTGTCTGGGCAGGTTTTCCAGGAAAGAATAAACAGTAGTACACAAAGCTTCTTGAGACCTAGAGTTGAAACTGGCACACCATCAACTCCATCTTGTTTTAATGGCCAAAGCAGGTCACAAGGCTGGCCCAGATCCATGGGAGAAGAAACAGATATACCTCTTGATCAGGAGCTGCACCGGCATGTTACAAGGGGCACGAATTCTTATCATTTCTGCAATCTGTCTTTCATGTGGTGTCATTTAATCCCATTCTCCTTGATCCTTAGAGCAGTTATGTGTGGCCAAGAGAAGTTCAGTGGAACAGTTTCTTGTCATCTGTTTACAGCCATTGGTAAGTAGAGTCTTGGGGTAGGGAAATCAAGCATCAGCAGTTCTCATTAGGACCCCTGGTATCTGCAGAAGAGCACAGACCTTGCAGACATAAATCTGAATCCCAGCTCTTTCACTTATCAACTCTGTCACCTTTGCCGAATTTTACCTCTGCACCTCAGCGTGCTCCTTTATAATATAGGGATAACAGTAACAATGTTCAAGTGTCCTTATAAGGATAGAATGTATATAAGGCAGTGTCTGGCCCCACCTCCATCCCTCTGTCCAGCATAGACTTGACTGTAGGAGAGGAAAACATCACCATGCAAATCTCACTGAATAATTTGCAAGCTCAGTGAGACATCACAGCTCTGCCAGAAGGGGCAATTCAGAGCAGCTTCTGGTTCTGCCTATTCTCTTGAAGGACCGGACCATCTTCTGTAGAGTCTGAATTGAACAACAGTTAACTAGACACCAAACTTCAGGTTAAGACACCCAGTTAAGATGGTGCTACCATTCTCCCTTTATGGAGAGCCAGGAATGGAGAGCTTGTCACATAGCTATGGAGTGAGAGAATAAGGGTTAGAACCAGACTCTTGGACCCCGAGCCCAAGCTGGCAACTACAGTTATTGCCCCCACCCCTAGCTATGTTATCCTCCAACACCCAGCCCCCGCTTAACTACAGGCTCAGTTCCAAACACAGTATAGTCCTTGATGGAGACTGGGGTGCCCTAGCGACAAACTCAGAGCAGCATTTGGTCACTAAGGTTCTACGTTGAAAACTCCAAATACCCTTTACTTTCCCCAGTGGAACTATTTCCAACATTGTTATTCCAACTGCCCTTCCACCTCCCCCAAGAACTACAGTTGGTTTCGAAGCAAAACATTAGGGAGTAAGATAATGAGAGTTTGAAATTACCAACATGATTCAACCCCAAAGCTCAAACGGAAGAACTTACAGCTTCCTGTCTTCCCCCACTGATAGTCAGCGTCTCTAAGTCACCACTGAGGAACGCAGGAGAGGTGTGAAGATGCAAAATCCTACACTTGCAGAGCTGGAAAGGAGCTAGTGCATTGCATCACTAGTCCAATGCTTTTATTGCACAGATGCGGAAAGGTAAGCCCAGGGAGACCAAGTGACTTGTCCACAAGGCTAAGTGGAAATGTGAGAAATCCAAAGTGCTTATCTGCCCAGGACGGCATTTGACAAGGACATTATGAGGCAGTAGAACACATAATGTTATTTTGCAGCAAAGAGAATGAGTTAGCAGATCAAGGGCATCCGGAGTGTCTGGGCAAAAGCTGGGAATAGGACTGCCTTCTGACTCCTAGTGCATCACGTAGACAACAAAGACTCTGTCTTGTCATGACTCTGACTCTTTACTGTGTGTCTTTAGGTAAATCATGACTTCTCTGAACCTCAGTTTTCTCATCTATAAAATAGGGATAAGTACAGTCATACCACAGAGCTGCTGGAGGGATTATAATGAAAGAATGGTAATCATGCTCCCTGCTATTTATCCAAAGGAGCTAAACACCTACGTGCACACAAAAACCTGCACACAGATGTTTATAGCAGCTTTATTCATAAGCTGCTTGCTTATGCTTTGCCAAAACACGGAAGCAACCAAGATGTCCTTCTGTGGGTGGATGGATAAATAGAGTGTGGTACCTCCAGACATGTCTGTTATTCAGTACTAAAGAGAAATGAGCTAAGAATGCATGAAAAGACATGGCAGAAACTGAAATGCATATTACTAAGTAAAGGAAACTAATCCAAAAAGGTTATGTAGTATGTGATTCCAACTATGTGACATTCTGGGAAAAGCAAAACTATGAAGGTAGTAAAAATATCATTGGTTGTAGAGCAGGGGGTTGGGGGAGAGGATGAATAGATGGAACACAGAGAATTTTTAGGGCAGTGAAAGGGGCCATCATGATACCATGATGATGGATACGTGTCATTACACATTTGTCCAAAACCATGGAAGTACAACACCAAGAGTGAACCCCAAGGTAGACCACGAACTTCGGGTGATTATTATGTATCAGCGTAGATAGATCCTTGGTAGAAGTGTACCATTCTGGGGAGTGTTGCTGATAATGAGGGAGGCCATGCATGAGTATATGGAAAATATACTCCATATGGAGTATATGGAAAATCTCTGCATCTTCCTCACAATTACGCTGTGAGCCTAAAACTGCTCAAAAAATAAAAATCTCTTGAATTTTTTAATTTAAAAAACTAGTAAAATGAAATTATGGTGCACCAAGCTCTTGTTGTAGAAGGTAGCGTGTAGCACACACTGCACGAGTGGTAGCTGCTTGTATGATGATTTTAGTTCCAAACCCCAAATTTTTACAAAACATTACTTAGTAATGGAATATTACTTAGTCCTAAAAAAGAATAAAATAATGCCATTTGCAGCAACATGGATGGACCTAGACAATGTCATACTAAGTGAAGTAAGTCCAACAGAGAAAGACGACTATCATATGATATTGCTTATATGTGGAATCTAAAAAAAAAAAAAGATACAAATGAACTTATATACAAAATAGAAAAAGACCCACAGACATAGAAAACAAACTTATGGTTACCAAAGGGGAAGGGGAGTAGGGGGAGGGATAATTTAAGAGTTTGGGATTAACAAATGCACACTACTATATATGACAGATAACCAACAAGGACCCACTGTATAGCACAGGGAACTCTACTCAGTATTTTGTAATAACCTATAAGGGAAAAAAATCTGAAAAAAGAGTGCTGTGAGAGTGAATAAGTGTTCAGATTTAGACTGGAGGGTCAGGGAAAACTCTCAGAGAACCTAGAAGTTAGCCAGGGAAAAGGACTACTCGAGGCAGAGGAAAGAGCGTGTGAAAAGGTGCTGAGTCAGGAAAAACACAACAAATGGGAGTTACTGAGGCACTGGCTACTGGGTATTAACTACGCATCTGAGTCTTCTTTCCAGATTTGCATTTCTATCCAGAACTGGGAACTAAAATTTCCTTGTATATAATAAGGGTTAATGTCATCCTCTAAAAAGAAAGCTTGCAACTAAAAGTCTGACCTTGGCATGTCATGGGGAAGTGTGGTAGTAACAGCACTTATCTCACGCAGTTGTCATGGAGCTAAGGATTCCTCCACTTAAGCACTTAAAACAGGGCTGGCAAATGGCCAACAAGCACATGAAAAGATGCTCAATATTACTAGCCATCAGGGAAATGCAAATCAAAACCACAGTGAGATACTGCTTCACACCAACGAACATGACTATAATAGAAAAGACAGATAACAACAAGGGTTGGTGAGGTTACGGAGAAATCAGAATCTTCATACACTGCCGGTAGGAATAAAAACTGGTGCAGCCACTTTGGAAAACAGTTTGGAAGTTCCTCAAATGGCTAAACATAGAGTTACCATGTGACCCAGCATTTTCATCCCCAAGAGAAAGGAAAACCCATGTGTACACAAAAATGTGCATAGGAAAGTTCATAGCAGCATTATTCATAATAGTAAGAAGTAGAAGCAACCCAAATGTCCATCAACAACCCAAGGGATGAAGAGATAACAAAAATGCGATATATCCCTACCATGGAATATTATTCATTAATAAAAAGAAATGAAATGTTGATAGATGTTACAACATGATTATTGGAAACATTATGCTAAATGAAAGAGACTGTCACAAAGGACCACATGTTGTCTGATTCCATGAACATGTAATGGCCAAAATAAAGAAATCTGTGGAGACAGGAAGTAGAGTACTCAATGCCCTGGGCTCGGGTATTGATGGGAAATGGAGAGTAGCTGCCAGTAGGTACAGGGTCACTTTTGAGGGTGATGAAAATGTTCCAGAATTGATTGTGGTGATAGTTGCATAACCCTGTGAATATACTAAAAACCATTGAACCACGCACTTTTTTCCTTCGGCCGCTGCCTCACGGCTTGCACGATCTTCGTTCCCTGACCAGGGATTGAACCCACACCCTCAGCAGTGAAAGCATGGAGCCCTAACCATTGGACAACCAGGGAATTCCCTGAACCATGCACTTTAAATGGGTGAATTGTATAATATGTGAATTTTATCTCAATAAAATTGTTATCAAAAAATAGGGTCAGACAGATAGGCACATGGTATATGTTTAATGTTGGCTAATATCATCATTATTCAATAAATATTTCTTAAATACCTCTTTTCTCAGGATGAACTTTTTCCTTATAATGAGAGCTATGAATCGACCAGGAAATTTTATAAATCAGGGGTCATAAGCTCAAAGGCCCACAAAGACCAGGCAGAAGCCAGAAAGACGTCATCAATAAAGTGAGGGTGGCCAGCGTAAGGGAGTGGTAGAGACTGAGGCAAAATGAAGAAGCCAAGCCCCTCCTGAAACAGTTGACTGCTTGTCACCTCCATCCACATGGGAATCTAGGCCCCAAATTACCAAAGCTGACTTTTCAGGGGAAGGCAGACATTCAGATTTTTATGTGAAACCTATCAACTTCTAAGTATTGGCACCTGTTTTAAAATGTTATAAATACTGAGAAGGTCAAACCTTATATCTGAGGCAACATAACAGCAGGCAAATTGTGGTCTTCAAGCCAATTTGCTGTCTCTGCTCGAAGTACTTTAGCGTGATTCCCAAAACGGTCCCCTACCCTCCTCCTTCCTCCCTAAATTCTGGTTAACCCTTCACCTCCTCTGTCAACATCTATCCAAGCTACAAAGAGAGACAGAAGAATTCATACATAAATAAAGAGTCTCAAAACATTCTGGTAGATACCAAAGTAAGGGTAGGGTAGCGAGGAGAGGGGTTGGGGGCACATAGGTTTTGATCCCTAATTCAATTAGAGAATCCTACAACAGAGTTTTTGTTCAAAGACCAAACTTAATTTGCAGTCGTTTATCTCCAGTGAAGGCAGTTTTCATTAATTTCCAGCACAACGTTCAGGTATACTGGCCGGAACTTCAATATGTTCTTATTTAGTGTTTAATCCTTTAATGCATGAAAACAAATTATTTCAGTTTTATGCCACACTGTCTGCAGCAAGCATCCAAACGGGGCACCCGCTGCCTCTCCTCCCACCCAGTCACTCAGAGAGGTGTCAATATAATTACTTAAGGAGTTGAAAGGTAAAGAGCAAGGAATAGGAAGGGAACTGAGCCCGCAATTATGCACTAATGCTTAGACAGGGAAGCAGATGGCATGCCTTGTATAAATTGTTATTTATCCACGGAATTCCCCTCTGCCTATTACCAAGTCAACCCTTTTAAAAAATTCTTTGTTGGGCCTGTGAGGTCCCCTGGCCAGTTTCCAACATCGACTCCATCTCCCATATCCCTCCCTGCAGAGACGCAGGGAGGGTGAGAATTCCAAGATGGCCCGCAGGCAGCAGGCAAGGGTTTCTCAAGGCACTGATGTTGTAAATATGTTTGGACTGAGGTCACAGAGAGGAGTCCACTGTCTTTTGCAGAGCGAAGGCGGGGGGGCAGCGACCGCCTGCGTGTGCAAGAAGAAAGCAATGAGCAGGTCACCCAGCCTCTGCTTCCCCCTCAGTAATAAGACCTACTGCGCATAGGCGCCCACCAAGATGCCAGCTCAGGCAACACGGCTCGGAACTTCCTATGCACGCTCTCACAGAATCTTTGCATAAGCCCCCGAGGTAAGCGATAGCACTCTTATCTGGAAAAAATGAAGAAACCAGAAGCTGTGAGATAAAGAATTCTGCTAATCCTAATGACAACGAAACAGCTATGATTTTTGAGGACAGCTCGTCTTCTCAGTTAACCTTCAGGACAGCTTGGGGAGCAATTATGGCTGTCACCATTTTCTACAGATGGGGAAACTGAGGCTCAGTTCAGTGAAGTCATCTCTCAAAGGCTCCACACCCAAAGTCAATGCAAGAATTGACTTACAGGGGCTTACAGGGATTCCTAGGACTGCCAAGCTGTGTTCTTTCCTCTGTGCACCACAACTGCCTCTTCCTCTGCCCTCATCCCCTCACCAAACACAAGAGTCTACTTCCCAACACAGATATTAGCTGCCTCATGGAATTTTCCAGCAGAGAGACAACCAAGCCCCTTGGAGGACAGGACTCATCTATTTCTCTGTATCCGCTGTCTTGACACTCACGTTGCCCTTGATCCCTTGCCACTATACACCAGGAAAAGGATAGCAGTGAGAAGTAAAGTGTTCTATTTGACTCCTCCAGCATTTTCTAAAGGCAATTGGCCCTGGTCAGCAGTAGCAGCAGCAGAGACATGGCAAGTGCTGGGCATCAGGGTTGACTGGGGCTTGTGGTGGAGCAGATTCAAAAGGATTTGGGTGAGGAATTCCACCTCTACCACTCACTGTGTGAGTTTGAACAAGTTCCTACAAGACCTCAGTTTTACCCATCTGTAAAATGGAATATTAATCTACACCTCATAGGATTACTATGGAGATATAATGAGATAATGCAGCGGCTTTCTAATATTTTTAACTGACAGTTAGAGATGCATTGCATCTCACATTATAACCAAATCCATACAGAGAAAGAGAGAGAGGATTCATAAAACCCTACTTAGTAACATTCTTGGATTGCTTTAATATCTTCTATGCTAGCTCACTTTTGTGAACTACCCCACCACCACCAATTCAATTGAATTCATGACCCAGCAAAGGGTCATCACTTTCCCTGTGAAAAGTCTGACACGAGCTTCTCCCTGGCCCAGCTCCTATGACCATGTCCCCACACCCCACACATCCCTTCCTCTCTTCAATTCTAGCAGGGTTTTCCTCTGGGTGGGATTATAAAATCGTGAGGAAAGAGGCCTGCAGGGGGTGCTGTTTTAAGCTGTTGTGAATTTTGGTTTGGTTTTTATTTTCTTGCTTTTGTTTCTTGGTCAGTGAGTCCAGTTCTACTCATCTGGATGACTTCTGTCTTTATCCTCTTCCCCAACTATCTTGGGGCCTCACCTATCATCAAGCACACATGAACAAGGCCCACCCATCAGTGGAATGGAAGCAAGGAGGAATTCTCAAAGCTTCTCTCTTTGGATTCAAACTGGGCTGAGCTGGGTATGTCTTCCTCTTGGGAGCTCCCTCTAATAGTGTTCATTCAATAAGCACTTATGGAGGGTCCACCATGTGTCAGGCACTGTGCTAGGCCCTGGAGATCACAGACTCGGTGAATGGCAGCCCTGGACTTGGGCAACGTGGAGGCTTTCTTGGTGGATGCCAAAGTGAATAAGACACAATCCATCCTGGACTTTCCTGGTGGTCCAGTGGTTGGGACTCTGCACTTGTGATGGGGAGGTGTGGGTTCGATCCCTGATCAGGGAACTAAGATCCTACATGCCGTGCAGCGCAGCCACAAAAAAAAAAAAAAGGATACAATCCATCCTGGCCAGAAGCTTCTGAGCCAGGAGTCACAAAAACCCATAAGAGCAGTAAACTTTTAGATTTTCTATCACAAAAGAATGAGGGAACAGTTAAGAATCTCAAGGGAAGGGGAAAGTCATCAGGAAAAGCTCCTAGAAGGACGTTCTTTAGCTGGCTTACTAACACCTAAAAGCAGAGATCTCAGACAGGCAGCCTGAGGGCTGAATCTATTCCACAGGCAGGTTTTGCTTCTACATATAATTTTTTAAATGAGTTGCCAAGATTCGAACATCTGAAGTTCCACCTTCCCTGAAAAACTGGACACGTTTCCACCAAAGGGCCCATATTGAAGGGCAACACCCCATAGATGCTGAGTAGCTGCTGCCAGCTTCACAAAGGCAAAATGTTCTCCCGTTTTTCACAGTCCCCACCACTCCCTATTGCTTCCTCATCAACATTCCCTGCTGGGCCCCTGTAATCATCCTAGTTTGCAAACCTTGATCTAAAACATGATGGGGGAAATGTGGGTTCGACGTTAGAAAGAGTTTCTAAATCTGGGTGTTAGGCTATGCTTTAAAGGAAAAGCTTTTTCAATGTCCGGGTCAGCTCACCAGGACAAGAAAACAGTTGCAGATTCCAGCAGAAGCCTTATCCGGCCAGGAACCAAACTACTTCCTTGTGCTCCGGGGCTCCCAGGACCACACCCTGGTGCTCAGTCACTGAACAGCACATGAATTCAGTCAAAGGAGGGAAATTCTAACATAATGCCTGGATTTGTATTAAATAAGAACAATGCATAATTCAACCTTTCAGATCTTCCAGAACTTTGCTTTTTCTGGATGAAGGGGTCTATAAAATGGCATACGCTTGGAATGGTCAGTCAGTCTTGCAGCAGATGGAGACAGGAGAGGGGTGGGTTAGGAATTAGTCACCAAACGTTATGTAATCTCTTCGGGAGGAGAGACTCCAGGTTCTCCTCTGTCCAAAGTCAGGCTTGTATTCATCCACCATTTTTCATGCTTGATGAAGTGATAGGGGACAAAAATGTCACGGAACTCTCTGGGGAGCACCATGAAATACTGATACATTAAACTTAAAAGAGCTCGATCCAGGGCTTCCCTGGTGGCGCAGTGGTTGAGAGTCCGCCTGCCAATGCAGGGGACGCGGGTTCGTGCCCCGGTCCGGGAAGATCCCACATGTCGTGGAGCAGCTGGTCCCGTGAGCCATGGCCGCTGAGCCTGCGCGTCCGGAGCCTGTGCTCCGCAACGGGAGAGGCCCGCGTACCACAAAAAACAAACAAACAACAACAACAAAAAAAACAAATGTTCTAATGACCGGTAGTCCCGTTTTACCGATGAGAAAAGTGAGGTTCAGAGAGATCATGCAACTTGTCAGATTTAGCAATGAATGAATGAATGAGCAAGATTGAACGGAGTGGGACACTAGGAACTCTTAGGAACCCACTGCAAGCCGATTCTAGCAGCTACCTGTAGCAGGTGAAAGAGGAAGGAGAGGCAACAGGGGAAACGGAAGAAGCAACTGGAAATGTGGCAATAACATCCGGAGAAGGTGGAGTTACCCTGGGATTCTCACCTTGACGTATCAGGGCTGATACCCTTCTGCTGCGGGGCTGTCCTGGGCACTGTAAGACATTTAGCATCATCCCTGGCTGCTACCCAGTGTATGCCAGCAGTAACGCCCCTTTGTAACAACCCCAAATGTCTCCAGACATTTTCAAATGTCCCCTGGGGGCAAAACTGCCTTCAGTCGAGAACCACTGATTTACAAAAGAAGCAATTATTTCCAACAGCCATCAGTTTCCCTGGCAGCAGCAAAGTCAAAAAGGAAAATGGGGAAGGGCCATTGGCTTTGGTGATCCACGGTCTCTAGGTACGTTCCAGAAATTTCCTTCTGTAACAAAGTCCATTTAAAAGTAGTTACGGAGGGAACAGAATTTAAAAATAAGAGCAACCAAGGGTGAGCTACTCTCAGAAAGCCAGAAGATTTGGTTTGGGATCTCCACGAGCCTGTAAAAGGAACAGGCTCCTAGCCCCCTGGCTTCCAGACGCAAGTCGAAAAGCAAAAGTTTCCCCCTGTGAGTCTCCTTTTCAGTCATCTCCACCTCCAACCCAGCGAGGGTCCATCCTGGAGACAGATGTTGCCCAAAAGGACCATAGCGAAGACAGGCCAAGTGAGCGAAAGTGTGGAAACTTCTGAGATTTGCTTGGGTTTGGCACTTACGGAACCATAAACCGAGCCTTTGAAGAGGCTAAACAAAGGAACCATTTGTCTACTCTAGCAGCTACAAAGTAAGGCAGGATTACAGCGAAGCACTCAGGAATAAAAGAAGAATGCCAAGCTAGAGAGGAGACTAGAGTTTACTGAGTCCAGCTAGGACCCTCCACCAGAACCTAAGGTCAGTCGGTAAGAAAGCAACTGAACGTACCCAACGCGACACAGGAAATGTAGGGTCTAGAGCTTTATGTTAAAAATACTTGCTAATTTTTTTCCTTCTTGGCTGCTTTAATTTATGCAGTATGCTAGAAGCGAGAGTAGGTGGGGCAACATTGAAAAACACGAATTTTAAAAAGACACAAAGATTTTCTTCACTGCCGTTTTTGATATCATTCTTATGAATTAATGATGCCAGCTTTTATTTGCTTGTCTGCTGGAGAGCTTTCCTGTACTCCTCTCATCGGGACACATGGTCGGCATTAAAATGCTTGTGAGACTTTCTATTCCTCTAACGTTCCCTGGCTAGCTTGGATTTTAATCTAACAGCCCTTCTTTCCAAATAATCTTTCTGCTGGAGCTACGTATTTCTCATTCTTCCCCCACCCCTTCCTTGACAGGCCTCAATGACTTGAAGAGTTTTTGAAATAACATGCCAACCACCTTTGAGGGGCTTTCTGTCTCATCTCCAGGTTGGAGCTAGCTTTTTGATCATGGGGGTCCAGTTTCTTTCCACTACTCTTATCTGTGGAAGACCCACAGGAAACTTTCTGAGGGGTGGGAGAAGAGATATTCAAAGAAGGGGTGGGGTACAGGGAGGAGACATGTTATGTCATACAAGTCACACATTCTGAATCTCTCCATTGTGTGTCTGCAAAGAAAGGAGAAAGTCTGGTCAAGTTGTTCATTCTTTCTGTACTTCATTTTTCCTAGGTATGAAAGTGACACACGACTGTCACTGTGAGAATATGCAGTTGTGAGAATGAATGACTCTTAGTTACACCATCCGGAGGAAAATATGTTCCCTGTAGTGACACAATGTTCTCTTCTGTGAGGCAATCTTACTGGACTGTTTACCTGGAGTCCCAACCCTGTGGGTGATAACAGACTTGCCTCTTCTTTGAAACCCAGCAGCACCCAAAAAAGGAAGGAGAGACACAGCCTTAGAATCTCCTTAGACCAGCAAACCAGGAATATTCACTTAATAGACACTTTCTACTGACTTCCAAAAGGAAGTGATAGAAAGACTGAGGTTGTCCCATAAAAAGTTTTCTTAAAAGACAAACTTCATCAGCTGTCTTCAGGTGATCAGGTTCAGAAACTCTTTCCCTTTTTTTATTCCTTTTTCTACTTATAATGTTTCTTTTACAATAACATACATCCCTTTGGTAATCTCGAATGATATTATTAGTTTCTATTTACCCTGCCGTTTCTCAACCTAGCAAATGTCTCTTCTAGGTCAAATGGTTCTTAAAAATTACTAAAAGAAAAATAGTGAAGTCCCTTAAGTCAAGTCTTGCTGAGATGTGACTTTCCATTTCCTCGGCTGTAAAATGGGATGGCTCCTACCTTACTTGGAAGTACAAAATAACTCCAGGCTGGGGCTTCCCTGGTGGCGCAGTGGTTGAGAGTCCGCCTGCCGATGCAGGGGACGCGGGTTCGTGCCCCGGTCCGGGAGGATCCCACATGCCGCAGAGCGGCTGGGCCCGTGAAAGGTCCTTTACACTTTGTTTCAATGGAATCTCAACCCCCCCCCCCATCATTATGAAAAGATCTGGCTATTCACCTTTTTTTTTTCATTTAAAAAAATAATAAATCTAGTGTCTTTCTCTAAAACGTGGTCGTTAGAAGATGATGGCTTTCTAAGATGTGTAGACTAAAATGTGTTTTGCTGCCTTAGAGTTTTGCTGGAAAGTTTTTTCGTGTGTGTACTTGTTAATCATTTCGCGTTGCCCATAGATAGCATCATTTCTCTATAGGGTGATGCTCATTGCCCATAAGTAGTGATGGATCCATTTTCACCACCACTTATGCGGTTGAAGAGCCGCCTCTGAACCACTTTTCTCTCCAGCGATTCCTCTTCTTCCGCCTCTCCGCAGTCGGCCTGAAGGAATCTGAAGAAGGTGGCTGGAAACTCATTTTAAGGAACCGCCCCATCCTTCGCCCCGCTGGGTACCCTGCACTCCGGCCGCCCCTGCCCCCTCCCGACCCGCACGCCCTCGGGCGGCATCCGGACGCAGCGTTCGAGGCTGCCGGTAGAGGGCACACTTACTTTACTTTCGCAAACCCCGGGCTCGAGTGCAGCCCTGGGAGGGGGCAGGGAAGGACGCTTTGCAGCAAAGCCCCGACCAGGGATTGGTCACTCCCCGCGTTTGCGGCAAAGGCTTGGAGGTTGGAGTAATCTGCAATCCTTAAAACTGAATTGTGCCGTGTACCTGATTTGGAGGAAGTCACTACTCATTTAACAATTGAACGCCGAGCAGCAAACTCAACGGGTAATAATCTATCTCGAACACGAGCATGTTATACGCGAGCCCCTCCCTGCCCCGAATTTTTTTCTCTTTTGGAATGAGGGGGGAGGGGCGTGGAAAAGTTTACTTAAAATGCCTCTGGGTGAGGGACCAGGGCTGGGGAAGATTGCCTCTGTTTTTAAGGCCTTAGTGTAATGCAGAATAGCAAATCCCGAGGGAATATGTATTGTATACGAAATATAGATTCACTGAGGGAGCGAGCAAGTCATGTGCCGTGTTGGGCAAAATTCTAGGTCGACGTGTACGTGAAATGTACATAGACGTACGTGGATTAGGCATACGCACTTCACTATGGTATTCAGAAACAAATTTATAGTCAGTGAACTAGGAAATCAATGCCTGAAATTCGGCCAATTTTTAATTGGCTTTTTTAATTGGCGCAAGACACCACCCCTCCAGAAAAAAAGACACGGAAGTAATACTTGGCCCCTCTCCTTAGATCAGAATCGATGTTGGGGTTTGTTTTGGTTTTTTTGGGTTTTTGTCCAATAATAAAGAGGAAAGCAGACCCAGAAAGGAAGTCAACGTTCGATTTGTCCGAGGAGGAAAGAGTTAACGGTTTTCTTCACCAGGGACTCTGCTGACTCCCCAGGGTGGATCCACCAGCTCGCCTCCTTCCCTCTTCTGGGGAGTCTGGTCCCACGGCTCGCGCCCACCCCCTCCCCAGTCAGTATCCTTCCGTCTAGCGCCCTTGATTTCCCCCAAACCTGGGAGCCCCAGAGTGGTGCAAACCGACACCACGGGGCGCAAAGAGGATTCGTCTCTTTTCTGAAACCCGGCTGCAGAATTGGGAACTCAGAGTGAGAGGCGCGGGCGGGGGACTGGGGGTGCAGACCGGCCGAGAGCGGGCGGGGGAGGGGCCCCCGCGGCGCGCACCCGCAGGCGCGCTCCTGCCTTACTCCAGCTCCGGAACCCACAGAAGGATCTCAAGGATTAGCGCGTACTGGGGTGGGGGGCGGGAAAGCGGGCTCACGCGGAGATCCATGTAGGTCTGCGCGGGCGGGGCCGGGGTTGGGGATGGGGGGTCGTCTGCGGCTTTGGCGGCGATTTGGGGTATTCATTCTGGGTGGAAGGTACCCAGCTGAGATAGCTGCACACACACAGAATGCATAACACCCCCCAACAAATACAGTGGGTGTTTATTCATAACGCGTCCTCCAAGTATACGTGGCAGTGCGTTGCTGAATTATTTTAATAATTCCAGGCATCATTTTCCTCCCTATACCTCTGATCGTTTATCCCCATCGACATTCAATGCCCCACACACTCAGAGCGCGCGCCAGTCAATACCCCCTTCCTTCCTCCTCTCTTCGTAGGACTTATTTTCCAAATGCTACCCTTTTCCCGGCCTTAGGGAGGCGCCCGTCCGCCCGGGACGTGCGTGGCGTGGCCGTGGGTACACGGTGTATGCTCAGCGCAAAGAGTTCAGCTGTTCTGCCCGCGATGATTGAAGCACAGAGGACAAGTATGCTGTTTGCCAAACAGAGCGCTGCCCCAGAGGAGCCAGCAGCAGAGAAAGAGAGAAGGTTTGAGCGGGAGCAAAAGAAAATGGTAGGCGCGCGCAGTTAATTCATGCGGCGCTGTTAACTGTGTTTACATCCGAGAGCTCGGCGCACTGGAGTGCCAGGCTCAAAGGGCTGAGTCTCCTCCCCTCCGGCCCTCCCTCCCCACCAGCGCCCCTCCCGGGTTCCCAAAGCTGAGGGCGGGGGAGAAAGAAAAAAGATCCTCTCCTGTGAATCCCCGCCCACCGGCCTTTTATAGGCGAGGGTCTGCGCGGCCAAGGACCCCCGGGCTGTGCAACTCGCGGCTACCCCTGCTGCCGCCGCGCCCCGGCCGCCGCCTGGCTCCCCAACTGCCTCTGGAAGGGCAGGGCTATTCAGAGGCTTGGCGGGAAAAAGAGAACAGAGGGGAGGGGCCGTGCCTTAGCAGTATAAAAGCCGGTTTTCTGGGCTTTATCTGACTCGCTGTAGTAATTCCAGCGAGAGGCAGAGGGAGCGAGCGGGCGGGCCCTCGAGGGTGGAAGAGCAGAGGCAGCCGAGCGAGCGGAGTCGCGCTCCGGGCGCCCGGGGAAGGGAGATCCGGAGTGAAAGGGGGGCTTCTGCGCCTCGGGCCCGGCCGCCCCCACCCCACCCTTCCCGCCGACCCCTGCCAGCGGCCCGCCACCCGCGCCGCATCCGCGAAACTTTGCCCACTGCCCGCTGGAACTTACAGCACCCGAGCGACAACACGACTCTCCGGACACGGAGAGGCTCTTCTGCCTATTGGGGGAGTCACTTTTCCCCGCCACTGCCCACGACCCGCGCCTCTGAAAGGCGCTCCTCGCCGCTTTTTGGACGCTGGATTTCCTTCGGAGAGTGGAAAACCCGGTGAGCACCCGGACCTATTGGCCTTTTAATTTATTTTTGCTACCGCAGTAATGCCGCGATGAGTCGAATGCCCGGATCGGTGTCTTTTCTCCCATTCCAGCGCTATTGACACTTTTCTCAGAGTAGTTGTGGTTGGTCGGGGTGGAGTGAAGACGAACCAGAACTGGGTCGGGGTACAGTGACTTGTCAAGATGGGAGAGGGGAAGGCAGAGGGAAAACAGGGTACGTTTTTGAAAGTAGCCTTGAGAGGTTTTTGCTTATGTAGATGGACACTGACCCCGGCCGGTTGGACATTCTTCCTTTATTGCATTAATTGCTTTTGGCCTTTGGGGAGGAGAAGAGAAGGGTATGCTTCTCGGTGGCAGAAAACCCTTTACATCCTGAGCTCCTTGGAGTAAGAATTACATATTGCCGTGTGTGAGCGAGAGAGCTCCGCAGCCTCTGACTTTTCCCCGTCTCGGAAAGGGCATTTAAATTTCGGCTTACCGCATTTCTGACAGCCGGAGACAGACACACTGCGGCTTGTCCCGCCCGCCGATCCCCGCGGCGTTTCCAATTCGCCCCCGGCTCCTTTTAGAAGTTGGCATTTGGCTTTTAAAAAGGATAATAAAATTAAAGATCTTGGTCTACAGAGAGGTTAGGATTTGGTGTTGGCGAGGCGCGGGGAGGGGGGTGAAGGAGGCTGGGGCAAAGATGTGTCCGATTCTCCTGGAATTACTGACTCGGGGGGAAACGAGGACAAATCTCTGCACCCAGCCTTGGCTCCCAGGCCGCCTCTGGTGTCCCCGCGCGGGTGTCCCTGCGCCCCGGAGATGCGGAGGACGGCAAGGAGCGGGGCTCGGGGCTTTTCCAGAACAGCTGCTACCCTCGGCGGGTGAGGGGAAGACGCCTGGCTCTGGGCGCGGAATCGTAGCAGGGTCTCTGGCGCAGTTGCGGCGCCGTATTGGGTGTTGAAGGGAGGTGTCCCTGTTATTATTTAACACTCCCCTTTTATGTATTGGCGGGGCGGGGCGGGGGGGGGGCGGTTAAGGCTCGAAGCTGAGCTTGCCACTCCAGCCCGCGAGGGAAAAGGAGAAAAGCCGGCAGAGGAAGGAAGGGGGGCGCGCTGGGGGTAGGGATGCAGGAGGCGGAGAAGGGAGGCTGGGAGGGGCGGTGGCGCCGGCGGGGGAAGGAGCGCGGCAAGGGCGCGAGTGGGAACGGGTGCGGCGCGAGGGGCCCCGGCGCGGGAGGGGGCCGCGCGCAGCCGCTCCCGCCGTGGCGCCTCTCGCAGCCTCCTTCAGGTGGCGCAAAACTTTGCGCCTCAGCGTTTGGCAGATCGTATTCCTCCCCCCCCCGCCCCGACCCCGCGCCGCCTCCCCCGGCCTGTTAAGGAGGCCAAAGCCGATTTCGATTGCTCGGCGGTCGCCGGGCCGACTCCCGGACTTGGCGCTCCGGGCTCCCGGGGGACGGAAGCTGCGCGGGCGCTACGGAGCTGCTTCGCCAAGTGTGTGTCTGAGATAGTAGAGGGTCACCCAGAAAGGGTAAAAGGGTGCCTTTTTGTTTTGTTTTGTTTTGCCCCCCCCCCGCCGGCCTCATTTGGGAACAGCGCTGGAAGGGGAGTGGTTCTGGATTGTGGCGCGCGCGGCGCGCTGCGCGGGATTTCGGCACCAACCAAGACCCCCTTAACTGAAGACTTGCCCCCGCCTTTGTGTGCCCCCTCCAGCAGGCTGCCGCGATGCCCCTCAACGTCAGCTTCGCCAACAGGAACTATGACCTCGACTACGACTCGGTGCAGCCTTATTTCTACTGCGACGAGGAGGAGAACTTCTACCAGCAGCAGCAGCAGAGCGAGCTGCAGCCGCCTGCGCCCAGCGAGGATATCTGGAAGAAATTCGAGCTGCTGCCCACCCCGCCCCTGTCCCCGAGCCGCCGCTCCGGGCTCTGCTCGCCCTCGTACGTCACGGTCGCGTCCTTCTCCCCCAGGGGAGACGACGACGGCGGCGGCGGCAGCTTCTCCTCGGCGGACCAGCTGGAGATGGTGACCGAGCTGCTGGGAGGAGACATGGTGAACCAGAGCTTCATCTGCGACCCCGACGACGAGACCTTCATCAAAAACATCATCATCCAGGACTGTATGTGGAGCGGCTTCTCGGCCGCCGCCAAGCTCGTCTCGGAGAAGCTGGCCTCTTACCAGGCTGCGCGCAAAGACAGCGGCAGTCCGAGCCCCGCCCGCGGGCACAGCGGCTGCTCCACCTCCAGCTTGTACCTTCAGGACCTGAGCGCCGCCGCCTCCGAGTGCATCGACCCCTCGGTGGTCTTCCCCTACCCGCTCAACGACAGCAGCTCGCCCAAGCCCTGCGCCTCCCCCGACTCCGCCGCCTTCTCGCCGTCTTCGGACTCTCTGCTCTCCTCCGCCGCGTCCTCCCCGCGGGCCAGTCCCGAGCCCCTGGCGCTCCACGAGGAGACACCACCCACCACCAGCAGCGACTCTGGTAAGCTGGGACCCTCCAGGCCCAGGTCAGAGGGGGTGGCTGGCTGTCTTTCCTATTCTCACTGGCGACCACTTCAGTTAACCCTGCTTTTTCTCTTTTCTTATATTTGGAAAAGAAATGGCAGGCCTGGAAGGGTCTGGGAGCTCGTCATCCCTGAAACACTGGGCTTTAGTGTGCCTCCCATCCCTTCCCCTAAGATCGCCCTAGTAGCCAGCCCCCTCCTCTTCCCTCCCTCCCCTTAGGAATTTCATTTGGGTTTTTAAATCTTCTAGCTTATCTAGCAACTCTATCCGCTCCCTCTTACCCCTCTTAAGCATTTTAATTGCCCTGGGGGGTGGGGGGGATCGTGATGAGGTTAAGAGAGGATTGATCTCTTCGAGAGTGAATGAATTACCTCCCTTAACTTCTGAGAAGCTGTTGGAATTTAATGGACTACAGATCAACAAAAATGAAGAGGGGCAGTGGACAGAAACTGGGCAGCCACCCACCTGAGTGCTATAAGCCAGTGAAAGTGCCTTAAAAATGTATGGACTGAGGAATTGGGATCTTTTCGGCCTCTTTTGAACACTTAAAAGCAAGTCCTTTCCAAAACTGTACTCCTTTTTTCCATCCCCCACCCCCTAGGACTTTTGGCAAAGCTGCAAGACTTTTTTTTTTTTTTCCACTTCCAGTAAAATAGGGATTGCTAAAGTCATACCAAAGATTTGCAGCTATCATCTGCAACACCTGAAGGGTTCTTGGTAAAGTCCCTTGCAAAGAGGAGGTGCTTGGGAATGTGCTTTGTTTGGGTGTGTCCAGCACCTCATTAAGTCTTAGGTAAGAATTTGCATCAATGTTGTATCCTGGTAAATTGTAATTTTCTTGTCTGTGCCATAAACCCTGATGTCATTTTCCTCCCTGAGACTGTCTCTTCATGAGAAGAAGAGCAGAGACGATTGGCTAGTTCTCTGGGGATAACTTTGTGCCAGGGTCCTTTTTTTTTTTTCTGGCCGTGCCACACAGTGTGTGAATCTCAGTTCCCAAACCAGGGATGGAACCTGCACCCCCTGCATTGGAAGCATGGAGTCTCAACCCCTGGACTGCCAGGGAAGTCCTCCGGGTCCTTTCTTACCTAATTATGCCTTGTATTTGTGCACAGTATTGATTTAATCTGGTCATTGATTGCTTTAAGGAAACGGTGGCTAACCGGGCGATTGCTTTTTCTTTTCTTACAGAGGAAGAACAAGAGGATGATGAAGAAATTGATGTTGTTTCTGTGGAAAAGAGGCAGCCCCCTGCCAAAAGGTCAGAATCGGGGTCACCCTCTGCCGGAGGCCACAGCAAACCTCCTCACAGCCCGTTGGTCCTTAAGAGGTGCCACGTGTCCACCCATCAGCACAATTATGCAGCGCCCCCCTCCACTAGGAAGGACTGTCCCGCCGCCAAGAGGGCTAAGTTGGACAGTGGCAGGGTCCTGAAACAGATCAGCAACAATCGCAAATGTGCCAGCCCCAGGTCTTCGGACACCGAGGAGAATGACAAGAGGCGGACACACAACGTCTTGGAACGCCAGAGGAGAAACGAGCTGAAACGCAGCTTTTTTGCCCTTCGTGACCAGATCCCGGAGCTAGAAAACAATGAAAAGGCCCCCAAGGTAGTTATCCTTAAAAAAGCCACAACATACATCCTGTCCGTCCAAGCAGAGGAGCAAAAGCTCATTTCAGAAAAAGACGAGTTGCGGAAGAGGCGAGAACAGTTGAAACTCAAACTTGAACAGCTACGGAACTCTTGCGCATAAATTGACCGATTGGAGGGAGGAACTGGAATGAATCCCTCATGAAGTTCTCATTTGTTACTAAGGGAAAGTGAGGAAGAAGATTCCTTCTGACGGAACTCCCGACGTATGAACTTTCTGCATATGCATGACCAACCTCACAACCTTGGCTGGATCTTAAGACTGAAAGGTTTAGCCATAATATAAACTGCCTCAAATGGGACTTTGGGCATAAAAGAACTTTTTTTATGCTTACCATCTTTTTTTTTTCCTTTAACAGATTTGTATTTAAGAATTGTTTTTACGAAATCCTGAACTTTATCCAATTTTCCTTTGTAAATATAGCCATTAAATGTAAATAACTTTAATAAAACCTTTATAGCAGTTATACCATAATTTTTTTATTTAAGTACATTTTCCTTTTTAAAGTTGATTTTTTTCTATTGTTTTTAGAAAAAAATAAAATGCCTAGCAAATATATAATTGAGCCAGATCTTCAGTTGTGAGTGTTTTGTTTCTTTTCTTTTCTTTTTTTTTTTTTTCCTCATTCTCTTTTCATCAATGACAAATTAACAGAATTTGGCCCTTAAGGGAGCGAGCTTTAGAAGATGGGAAGAGAAGTTATTTAAGAAAGGGTGAGGGCTTTCCTTTGTTCTAATGGGTCTGGGGCCTTAAGGTCTTTAAATTCTCAGGGTTATAAGATGCTTCCGGGAGATTTGTGATAAGGGCTAGAGTTGATACTTCAAAGAATGAAAGGGCAGTAAGCTGGTGAGGGTTAGAGGTAGGCAAAAGGGTTAAAGATAACAGTTAAGAACACAAAGGGGGGTGAGGACTGGGGTTTGGGAGGAACATGAAGGAAAAACTGGAGTTTCCATGCCATTCCCCAGCTCCATTGCAGGCCAGGGGTCCTGCCCATTGAAACAGTTGATGGGGGAAGAGCCGGGACCAACTTTTCTGCTTGCCTGCTCCTACCAGGTGCTCTGGGAGGCAAGTTATTAACCCTATTTTACAAACAAGGGAATATAGAAGCTCAGAGTGGTTATATAACTTCTCCTCAGCCACACAGTAAAAGGCTGAATCCAGGTCCCATGTTTGTTGAAAAACACTTACCACTTGGCTATCATGCTTTAGCTCATCCTGTGTCTGCAGTACAAGAATGCTTTGGGTTTGGGGCCTGATGGACCGATCCAAGGGGTAACTGTTTAAGTGCCAGGCATTTTTCTATGCATTTTCCTTATGCTAACTCCCCAGCAACCATATGAAGGAGGTACTGTCGATTTCCCATAATAGGGAAACTGAGGCACAACAAGGCTTATCCATGTGCCCAAGGTCTACTGATAATGAAGGGTAGAGCAAGGATTCCAACCCAGGCTTGACCTGTGCTAGACCACCTCTCAGACAAGCCAGTAGCAATCAACTGGCCAGTCACGAGGACGGGAGTCACCCATCAAGTGGAATACGTGACTTAAGTTTCAGCATTTAGGGCTGCTGGGACTCGGTTCCTCTTTTTCCGTTTTGTTTTGTTTTTGTTTTTATTTTGTTGTCCATTGCTTAATTATTCCTTTCACAATGAGAAACCCACGGCTCATCCACTCCTACCTTAGCCATTTGTTAAATGAGGTTCACCGGTTGCTCCTGGGAAGTGGCCAATATGGAAATGCTACTGTTCCGATCATAAAATAAAACATAGTTACTCTCTGTCATGTGAGTCATTATTTTGGAAACAACAAACTCCCCTTCTTCCAACCTCTTTCACACGGGGACATGCATGACACATGCCCATCACTAGAACATGAAAAGGCATTTTTGAATGTTGTTATTATTGATCTTAAGCCTTTGAAAACCCCACGGTCCAAACCAGAAACTAGAACACTGACTACATTGGCAAATGGAAGTTACTATCGCTGTTCTAATTATCTCATTGTCTCAGCATCGGAGTAGATCTTGAGATCCCTGTACTCACTTGGAGATTTAAATCCACCATGACCCATAAATCAATAAATAATTACTGTCTTTGGCTTTGACCCCTAGAATAACTTATTCAAGTCCTTAATGTCTTTTTCTTGATCCTTTATTCTGGATCCTAAATCCTACCCTAATAGCTTCAAGCTGTCACACCCTACACCCTGAATTCAAAGGGGGATACAATCCACAGAAGTTGAGTAGCTCAAAGTGTTTCAGAAGTGGGGGCCATCTTAAACGATTCACTCTGCCGCTTTGTGGCTGGAGTACAGCCCTGGAGTGACTCACCTGGGAACAGGGAAGGTGTTAGTTTGAATCACGAAGTCCGGGCAAGCCTGAGGAATAGGAGAGAGTGTTCCTCATTAGGAAAACAACTCCCCGTTCCAAATTATCAGGAAACAACTTTCGGGATGCAGAGCTTGGCTGTGGAGATGAAAGGGAACCACGCCAACTACCTATCAGGCCCTCTTTTAGCTTTAGGAAGCCAGGGAATGTTCTGAAAACAGAATAGATGCCAACTTCTTTCCAGAAAATCAGGCTGACCTTGACCTCAACACAAATTGGCCCTCATAGCCAATCCAGAGAGTCCCCGGGGTTTATGCCATTGTGTAATCTATTTTGTAGATAACAATGATCAAGAATTGGAGATGGAGGGGCGGAGCTTATGATTTGGTCAGGAATATGCAAGAAGGAATAAGTTAATATTAACTATGCGTTTTACCCAGGAGACTGTCCAGGAATTAATGCCTTCCCCAGGGGATTCCCGGAGTGGTTTTGTTTAGGGATGGAATGTATAAAGAGGAAGGAAGTGTTACTTTATGATGCCATTTGGAAGCAACAAAGGAGATCCACATTATAAAAACAATCAATCAAATCTTTAAATGCACAAAGTTCTCACAACCCCAGCTTCATAAGTAGGTTACTCACAGCTAGGATGTGTAAGTAGAGTTCTCTGCTGGTCTTTAAGACAAAGCTTGGTAAAGATGACAAAATAATTGTGTTAGGGGGTTTTCTGCAGCTTGATTGCAATAGCTGAGGAGAATTTGTTAGTATACACGCTAAGGGCCTCTGAAACATTTCTTCCCGGCAATGCATACCCTTAGGTTAAAAGAGGCTGAAGGGTGTCCCCTGACACTATCTACAAATGCACTAGGAGCTTTACAAGTTTCCTCTTTTAAGGTTATAGACCATTACACACCTATTTCAAAGGAGAAGGAGTGTAGACACAAGCCAATAGAATAAGAAAAAAAAAGACTAAAAAGACTCTACCACCCACCACGAAAGCTGTAGCAATAACCTTTCTCTAGTCTAGATCCTTTGGTGGAGAATCTAGACTAATTCCATTTGTTTATTTTTGTTTTTATTTTTATCACTCTAGAGACTAATTCCAAATGTAGAAGAAACACCCAAGAATGTTCACTTTGCCAAACTGGTTTGAGGTGATTTACAATGACTCTGAGTTGATTTCTCATTTTGTTTTAAATTTTATTTCTTTCAATATTGGTCTACACTAAGCTCTTTAGGAAGACACAGTTGAGGGGAAGTGTTAACGGGTTGTAGATCTTCTGAGGTTAAAAGGAATGTGCTTTGTTTTTACACAATGCCTAGGAGCAGCTCAGCCACAGTCCCCAACACTTTCTTCCCCTGTCACCCCATCAGCCCATCTAGGGATAAAAGAGGCCAGTGCAGTCAGGGGTCTCTAGGGGCAGGGAATGGGAGAGCTCAGGGAGAGAGAATTAACCTTGTTTATACACCTCCTACCCGCCAGACCCTCCTTCTCACTGGACTCTCCCAGCAGCCCAGCGAGAGAGCAATTTCTGAATGTGACAACACTGATGAAGTTTAGACAAGTTCAATAGTTCTCCCAAAGTCACACAAGCGTCAACCATAAAAACCAAACAACAATAGTAGTCAGTCTTTACTAGGTGCTAAATACTTTACAGGCATCTAATTTCATCCCCAGAGCAACTCTTAGATGGTAAATTCAATTCCTAATCCCCAATTTACATATAAGGGGATTGAAAACTTTGAGAGATTAAGTAATTTGCCTGCATTCACAGAGTGGGCAAAATGGTGAGATCAGGAATTATTCGTTCGTTCATAAATATTTATTGAGCACCTACTGTGTGCCCACAGTGTGCTGGGGGTGTGAAGAGATGCTAAGATAAATGAGATAGATAAGGTCCTAGCCCTGAGTCACCTATGGATTACTGGAGAACAAAAGAAATGAAGGCAATTAGACTCTAAGTTATTTTACAAACACTTTTTGAGTGTACTATGTAGGAGGAACGGGTTAAAGCTCTGGGAGCTGCTGAAGACCACCCCCCACCACCCAGGGAAAATGAAGTCAAGGAAAGAATTCAGGAAATGCTGAAAGAGGAACAAAGGAGAAGACAGTTTTTTTCTTCTTTTAGGAGGGAGACAACTCTAGGAAGAAGCTCTTCTATCAAAAGTATCAGAGGCAGCAAGAGGGGCAGCAGGATGTGCAGAGAATGGTCCACTGGACTTGGCAATATGGAAGCGTCTTCTTGACCACACCTCCTCCCCAGTGGACAGCAGCCCATCCACCCAAGATCCTTCCTCTCCTTCTTTCCTTCCATTCAATCCATCACTTGAAACATCTGCCTAACCATTCTCCCAGTACCCTGCCCTCCTGTAATACCTTCTCCAGGAGTTTCCAAAGTGTGATTCCTGGACCATCAACACCGACGTGACCTGTGAATTTGTTGCAAATGCAAACACATTGTCCCTGAATTAGAATCTCAGGAGATAGGCCCCAGGAAACTGTGTTTTAACAAGCTGCTCTAGGGCTTGAAAAAGTTGAGAACAACTCAACCGGCTTCTCCATCATTGCCACCCCAAGATCTCTCTAAATCACAAATGTGATTATGCCCCTCCCTTGCTTAAATCCCTTCAGAGGGTTCCTGCTACCCACCAGATGATGTCCAAAGCTGTCCTACACCTCCAAGTCCTCCACACACTGGCTTCCACTGACTCAAAGATTCCATCTCTCTGGTTTCCCAATCAGATGCTTTGTCCCTTCTGCTCAAAACACTGTTGACCCATCATCCACCCATCCACCAACACAACGCCCACAAGCCTGGCATGCTCTTATTCATCCTTCATGGCTCACCTCCTAGGATTCTCTGACCACTAGACAAGGTTCCCTAGGAAACCACAACTGACTACCCAAACACTCCTCACTCTGTATAGAAATCGTTCGTCTTGCCTTGAGGAATGGAATCACATCAGTCCTGTTCACCAATGAATCTTCACTCAGTGCCAACATAAATGCCTGGCATTGAACAGCGACTCAACAATGTCTTGATGAATGGCTGAATGAAGGGCCTTTTGCATGGTGTTGTGGGCATTGAAAATGAGTAGGAGGCAAAGTAGAAACAGATTCTCAACAACCTTTTCAAGAAGCTAGTTCTCAAGATAAGGAAAGAGATGGATTTATCAAATGAAGACAAGGGTTTGTATTTGGTTGGATTTGCTTGATGGGATCTCGATTTTATCTTATTGAAGATAAAGAGATCATTAGTTTGTAGCCTGATGGGATGAAGTTGAGAGGGGGAGAAGTGAAGATACAGGAGAAAAGGAATGATGGAGCTAAATGTAAGTATCTCAGGGGCAGCTTCCATCTTTGCCTGGTGCCAAGCACGTTGCCTGGAAATCTAAAGGGGAATATAAGTGGACTCGGTGAGAGGGGGATGCCTTCTTGAACATGGCCACTCCCACGGAGAGTGACCCTTCCCAGTCGCAATGTTAAAGTCAAGGCCGAGTCTCTTCCTCTAGGCTCCCAGAGCCCTGTGCTCTTGCTCTATCGCAGGACATGTTCATCTGTATAGAAATAACCTGTTTAATTCTCTCTCTCTTGCTAGACTCTAAACTCCTTGAGGATACATACTATAACTTTCTCCATCACTGTACACCATAGGGCAGGCCTAGTATCTAGCATATAAGATTGTGCTGAATGAATGAATGAGTGTATCAACAAATGAATGAATGTATTTGCCGTATACTTTAAGTTTCTACATCCTGGAGTTGTCCATCTTTTTTACCCTGTTCAGTCCAATGCTCTGTGCTCAGCTCATGCCAAATCTATTCCCCTCTGTGATGTCTACCTAATTCATTCCAGATGGCAGAAGCCTCAGCAAAAGTGTCTCTGAGTCTCGGTCAGGATCTATATGTTGCAAGCAACAGAAATTCAGCTTTAACTGGTAGATGCGGGGTTGGGGGACAAAAGGTATGTAATTAGTTTATGTAACTGAAAAAGCCTAAGGGTGATTGGATCTAGGGGCTCAAACAAACAGTGGCTTCAGGATTCTTTCCATATCTTCATCTCAGTCAGGATCTCCCCACCTGGGGCAAAGATGGCTGCCAGCAGCAATAGGCTAACACAGGCTCCTCAGAGAAAGCGGGTCCCTCTTTCCCCCTCAAGGAAAAGCCTCAGGAAGGATTCTGATCGGTCCCTTGGTGTCACATGTCCACCCTGAGGCTGGTTGATCAGCTTGGTTCCCAGCCCTCCTCCTTTGGTGGAGTTGGGGCCGCACGTGTGAGTGAAAGCCCCATCCAGCAGGGGAAAGACAATTCCTGAAATGCAAAGGTTTGCGCACGAAAAGAACGGCTGTTCCCTAGACTGACTCACTGGGTAACGGTAGTGCATGGAAGACGCCAGATGTTTTAAAAGCCTGACGAATTCTCAAAATCACCTGAGAATCTTTTTACAAAAGATCCACCTCGGAGCTCCTAAACCAGAAGGTCCAGAAAGGTGGGTCTAGGATCTGTATTTTTTTTTAAAGTTCCACAAGGGATGGGGATGAAGAAATAAATTTGGGAACTAATGGTCGCCGCCGAAGACACCTGAAGTTTCAGTCTGGCTGTGCCACCTGCTGGCTGTGTGACCCAGAGCAAAGGACTTTGCTGCTCTGAGCCTGACTTTCCCAATTTGCAGGGAGAAAAGGAAATAAAGGGGAGGCTGGGAGTATATGGGAATCATACTTCTCTGTCAGGGCTGTTGAGAGAATTAAATGAGGTTGTATATGGGAAAGGGTCCAGCACTGGTTCCGTAAATGAGAATTTCCTCTTCCTCTTCTCCCTCTCTCCTCCTCCATTTCTAACACATCAGCAAGTCCTTTAGCTCCTACCTCCTAACTTCCTCTCAGCTCTGTCCCCATGTCTCCTTGCTGATTGCCCCCACTGTCTGCTCACCACCACCTCGTGCCTAAGTCTCCACAAAAGCTTCTCACTGCCCCTAACTCGGTCTCCTCAAAGCAACAGGAGTGGTCTTTGATGAGATCCCTCCCTGACATACAAGAATTTAGGAGCTCTCCTTACTCTGACTATAAAGTACAAATATCTTTGTACCTCTTCATGACCTGTCCTAGCTTACCTGTCCGGCCTGCTGCTGTATCACTCCTTACAATTTTATTGAGGCAATTTGCATTTTTTCTCAAATGCCAGGCACATTCCCTCCTCTGGATCTCAGTTCCTCGACCTGAATAGTGGTCATCACACACATTCCATGTCTCGTTTTGAATGTCACCTCTTCAGGGAAGCCCCATCTAACCGGAGGAAAGGGAATCCCTTTCCTACACTTTTGTTCATAGTAGCTAATAAGAGTTAAGCACGATGACAATCATTCAGCAGGTTATTTGCCTATTTTATTTTATCTCACAACATCCCCATGAGATGAAAACACTTGCTTCCATATCATACACTTCAGGGTCCTGAGATTCAGAGTCATCAGGTAACTTTCTCAAGGTCATAGAGCAAGGCAGTGTCAGAGCAGCGATTCAGCCCTAGGGCACCTGATTCCATGTCACCAGGTTTCTCAACTTGCTGCTGTTTCCCATCTAAAAACTCCACTGGAATGGCCCAGGTTCTCCACTGGAACGGCCCACGTTCTCCACTGGAACGGCCCAGGTTCTCCACTGGAATGGCCCAGGTTCTCCACTGGAATGGCCCACGTTCTCCTCTTGCTTCCCTGTTGGAATTGGAGCTACTTGCTGACGTGTCTCCGTATCCCCAGTGCTAAGCACTGACCGGGCATATAGAAGGTACTCAATTACTGTTGCAAAATAAATGCAGTCAGTGAGCTCATGTACTAAGATCCATGGCCAGAAATAGGCAATAGGTTGATGTTTAAAGGAGTTTGTTCCTGCCATGCTCCTTGAGGGACACATGACATAGAGCTGGAGACAATGTTAGCCTTGGCTTTCTAGAAGGCCCTAGAGAAGCTGTAATCTTCCCAAGGGCCCTCTACTCATTTTTGGCTGACTTGGTTCAAGATCTCAGGTCTTTTGAGATAAAGGATTTGTTTCCTTGGCTCTGTGAATCCAGGATCATCTCCTAAACTAGGGACAGCTTCCCACTGGGATGGATCTTCCGAACTGGCTCAGTTCCAAGGCCACACCAGGTCTTCTCCCCACGCCCGGGTCAACAAATGTTTATTGTATACCTCCTGCATAGAACGCAGGCACCAGTGTGGAAGAAATAGTTTCCACGATCTAGTGAAGAATCGTGATATTAAACAAGTATTTACACAAGTAATTAACTAAATAAATTCAAGAACCCAACATAATGGCGTGAGGAAGAACAGAGTGTCATGGGCGTGTCTGATAGCCTAGGAGTTCAGGGAAGATGGGTATGAGTTAGTCAAGCCAAACTTTCCTAGAGAGGAAGAACCTAGAGGAACGCAGAGCACACAAGAATGGAAGGAGCAGGCAGCACACGGAGAAGAACACCCCTGGTTGGTGCTCAAGGGGCGGAGTCCAAGCCGGGTCACCCAGGGCCCCGTGAAGGGACTGGGACTGTTGTCTCAGGACAGACTCTGCCGTGGGGGAGGTCGCATCATTCCTACTATGTTCGTCTGGATCCTCTGTGGCCTTGGGTTGTGGTCCAGTTGAAAGTCATGATGCTGAGAGCCAGGACGCTGCATTTTCCTCATGGCCATTTTCGGAATGCATGGTATTCCGTACCTTCGTCTGCAACGTGGATCAGTAAGCTCAGACCAGATAATCATAAATATGACATTCTTTCCAACTGGGACATAAAAATAAGAATCCAAATGATAATAACAGCACTAACATTTATCAGGTGTTTTCTACGGGGCCAGTACTGAGAAAGCACTTCACACGCATTTTCTCCTTGAATCTTCACAACAAGCACACAAATGGGAGACTGATTATGCCGCTTTTACAGACTAGAAGAAAGACGCAAAGAAAATTTAAGAAAATAGCGCGAAGGCCCTCAGTGAAGAAGCAGAAGAGGTGGAATTCAAGCCCAGGTCTGCTCCTCAGCCTGACTTCCTTACCGGCCACTTCATCCAGCGACCATCCTTCAGAAAGTCCTGAAACCTCAAGCACCTCAAGCACCATGATGGCTTGTGCCAGTCTAAACGTTTTCACGGCTGCTTTGAATTTATGACAAAGTACCCTGTGTGATGCTGGAAGGTCCCAGACGAAGCACTACAGAAGCCTTCCGTGATGGCTGGGAGCCTAGGCAGGTAGGACCACAGTTGAAGAATCTGGAGTCAGACAGGAACCACATCTTTGCCTCTTAGGTCCCGAACCATCACCAGATTAACCCAGGCCAGACAGGCATCCAGGGGCTGTTTCTCCAGGAGACGGGCAGGCCCCTGTCTCTCTTTTTAACACACTAAGCTGTCATTTCCCTCACCTCACAAATCTCCCTCCCAGGCACGGAGACTGCTGCCTTTTCCACAGGAAAATTGAAAACTTATCGTGGAATGCTTCCCAGGCTGGCCCGGGGGATTTCACCAGCAGGCTTCTCTCTGGCAACAGGCTCCTGAGAAATGGGCCTCTGACCTGAAGAGGTCAGGACTGTGAGCTCAGGGGTGGGGGGATGAGACACAAGGAAATGGGAGGTCAGAGCAGTGGGAGCTGCCAGGGGGCTGGGAATATTCCGGATGGGAAGCCTCCAGTATCACACGAGCTGACCATCTCCTTTTGCAAAGGAAAAACTGAGGTGCAGGCAGGGAAAGGGCTGTGTCCGGAGCACACGGAGTTCCAGGAGCAGGTTGGGAGAGCGACCCTTGAGTTTCCTAGGCCCGCTTTTAGGAGCCCTTGAGGCGCTGGGGCTGCAGGCATCCTCCCCTCTTCTTTGGATAAAGTACCCACATCCACTTTTGGAATTTCCTCTTACCCAATGTAGGTGATCTGGGCAGGTCCAAGGGAGTGCCCTGACCTCTTCCAGCCATGGAGGTGACCAGGGGAGACCAAGCAGATTTTTTTTTTTCTCCCAGCCCTTTGAGTCTTGAGTGAACCAAGAACAGAACAGAGAGGTTTGAGCACATTCTTTCTGGTCGCTCCCTGTCCCCGGGGAGACTGAGTTGTCTGGCTCTGTAGGTGTTTGGCATTGCCTGTGTCAAGCCTGTCTCAGCCCTGGCTTCCCAGGTCTCCATCAGTTCTGGGAACTCTCCAATGTCCTTCTAGAAAATTCTATTTAGGATTAAATAACTCAGTAGGAGTTTCTATTTCTTACAGCTAAAAAGCTCTGTATGACGAAGCATTCTTCAAGTTTTCCCCACAATAGCAAAAAAAAAAAAAAAAACAAAACAAAACTGCAGTGAAACAGGGAACTGAAAGCCATAACAAAGTGTAAATACAACCAAATCCTGGGGCCTAACATCTCCTGAGTCTTGTCTCTTTGGCTGCATATTTTGTTCTTTGATTATCTATAATTAAGGATAATTTTTACTGGGGTCCAGGCCCACAGATACAGCCGACACCAGGCCATCTGGATGCTGTAGCATCTGTACTCTTACTGTCTAGACTTCTTCCTCCAAGAAAACCTGAATAAACTCTGCACAGTTTAAGTGCGATTCTTTTTTTTTTTAACTCCCATTTAAGAAATAATTATTTTGTGACAGGTATTATGCTAAGGGTTTTACATATACCATTTAATCATCTTAACAATTCTATGAATTATGCACTGTTATTAGCTCCATTGCATTAAGGAAAAAACTGGTCCTCTGAGATTGGGGAGAGGAATGGTAAATGAATTGCCAAGGTCACATAGCTAATAAGCGGTAGACCTTAGAGGTAAACCCAGTTTGGTCCAATTCCAGAAGCTTTGCTCTAAAACCCTAAGCTAAATTGTCTGGGAATGAACCAAAGACATCTCATTCAAGTGGTTCTCAGTCAGGAAACCTGAATATCAGAATCTCCAGGGAAGTTGTTGTTTGAAAAGCATATGATATTATTATTTCGTATTTGAAAAGTAGAAAATAAAAGCAATCCCAAAGTTTTGTTTGTTTGGTTGGTTTTTATTTTATTTTGTTTTGTTTTGTTTTATGGCCGTGCCGCAGGGCATGTGGGATCTCAGTTCCCCAGCCAGGACCAAGGATTGAACCTGCGCCCCCTGCAGTGGAAGTGTGGAGTCTTAACCACTGGACCTCTAGGGCCAAGGAAGTCCTTTTTTTTTTTTTTTTTTTGGTTTGGTTTGGTTGGTTTTCAATACAAACCAGGGCACCATTGAGAGTGAAAGGGGCTGCCATGAATGATCAGGTCTGGGTATCCCTCAGGGGTACCCTGATTTGTGCTCACCATTTCACAGGTGAGGAAACTTAGCTTCAGGTAGAGAAGATCTCACAGCAACTAAGTGGTAGAGTCAGAATTGGAACCCTGAAAGAAATAAGGGAGGCCCCCAACATTCCCCTAGATGACTTTTCTGAGAGCCTGTCCTTCTAATCTTTCAAAATTCACTTATATCAGGAAGGCCTTCCTGAATCACCACAGTTGATTCTTCTACAACTCACCTTGTCCTGCTCTTTATTAATTTTCTCTTGATTATAAGCAATTTGTGGTTTCCCAGGTTGGGGGGCAGTGCTGTGTATAGACAGTCGTTGCTTTACACGGTTCCATGTTAACTGAAACTGGACCTCAGTTACCATAGAACCTGCAAACCGAGGACATGATTCTGATATGCACAAGTTTTGGTTAATACGGTACCTTGCAAAGTGAGGAGTGCCAACGTTCTGTTTTCCTCCTACAATGGTATAGCAGATTCTTGGGGCTGCCATAACAACTTACCCCAACCTGTATGGCTGAGTGAACAGAAATGTACTCACACAGGTGTCAGCAGGGCCATGCTCCTTCTGAAGGCTCTAGGGGAGCATCCTTTCTGGCCTCTTCCTAGCTTCCGGTGGATTCCAGCAATCCTTGACATGCCTTGGCTCGTAGCTGCATGGCTCCAGTCTCTGCCTCTGCCTTCACGTGGCCTTTCCCCTGCATCTATCTCTGTGTCTCCTCTCTTCTTATTATAAGGATAGTCATTGGATGGGGGGCCCGCTCTAACCCAGTATGAGCTCATGTTAACTAATTACATCTGCAGAGATGCTGTTACCAAACAAGGTCACATTCTGAGATTCCTGGTGGATATGAATTCTGGGGGGGGACACGATTCAGCCCCACGAGTCAGTGCAGGTGGGTAAGCTCCTCCAGGGCTGGATTTGTGGCACCGATCAACTCTACTCTCAGTGCCCAAACTGGGGAGCATGCGATAGGCCCTCCGTGAGCCTGATTGGACCCACTGATGTGGGCAGAGCTGGGGGAGGGCAACCAGGAACTCAGTTCAGTGGAGGCGGTTTCCTCTCGACTCCAACACTCTGCCCAGCAAACCACTCCCAAGACCCCTTCCTTCCTTTTTCTGCATGGCTTTCTCTTTCTGCTTCCTACCCACCCTCACCTCCTTTGCTCTGTCCTTCCTCCTCCCAGCCACGAAAGGCTGAACCCCCAGGGGGAGGTGTGTGTGTGCCACTTTCCTGAGATGAGAACTCCCTCTCCATTCGGGGCCTCTGTTCTCTGCATTTTGAGCTCCCTCACTCACCCAAGCATTTCTTCACTCTGCGCCCTGAGGCTGCACGGCCATTTGTAGCCCCCCAGAAAGCCCAACTCAATTCTCGGCCCTTAGTCAAATAGCCTCTCTCGGCCACACACCCTTCTGATTTTTTTTCTCCAGAAGCCCCAGGTGAAAAGTTTCCTCTTGGCAAGCTCTGCCGGTGTCTTCCTCTTTCTTTAGTTTCTGGATACCAGTTCACTTTTTCTGATTAAAAATGATTAGCATGTTGTTACTTAATGACACTTAATGACACTTTTACTCTGTGTCAAGCAGTGTGCCACACACATCACACCCATTGTGTCATTCTGTTTTTATGTACGTTGATTTTTCCCTTTATTATTTTTTTATTGAGGTATAGTTGATGTACAAAGTTATATGTTTCAGATGTACAACATAGTGAGTCACAATTTTTAAAGGTTAGAGTCCATTATAGTTATTATAAAATATTGGCTCTATTCCCTGTGTTTTACAATGTATTCTTGTAGCTTATTTATTTCTTTTTATTTCTTATTGAAGTATAGTTGATGTATAATAATATATAAGTTCCAGGTGTACCATATAGTGATTCACAATTTTTAAACGTTATACTCCACTCATAATTATTATAAAATATTGCCTATTCCCCTTGCTGTACCATATATCCTTGTAGCTGACTTTATACTTGAGAGTTTGTACCTCTTCATCCCTTACCCCTGCATGGCATTTATTCTTGATGTGATTCTCATTGCACAGATGAGATGAGGTCTTGAGCAACTGTGTAGTTTGCCCAAGGTCAGGAAGCCAGCTCAAGGTGGAGTCAGAATTTGAACCTACATTCATCAGATTCCACAGCACTTTCTCTTCCTCACACTAGGGTTAAGAAAGGAATCGTCGGAGATTATCTTCCTTCACAATGCTTGCCAGCCAAGCTTCCGGAAAACATATGAGACCATTGAGTGTGATCTGTTGCTTTCTTTAAAGAATTAGGCAGTCTCTTCCCATTTCCCCTCTCCTCTGAAATCATTTGGGGGCGGAGTTGCTATTAAAAGGGAACCCTGCAGACAAAGTGACAGCCTGCAGATCTTTATCAAAGGTTCTCTTGGAATCAGTTTTTCTCAGAGCAGCTGCTTTGGGCTTCTGGGTGCAATAACTTAAGCCCTAAAATGCAAACTTCTCACTATTTCAGAAAGCTTGTTGGCAGGTTTCCACTGAGCTTGATTCAGCATGCTCTTCGTGCTGGGGACAGCCAGCCAGTGACGCTTCGAATCAGAGTCAGCTGACAGCCTCACATAGCCAGCGCCCCAATCCTGGTAACTTTCTTGCAGTTTCACGAGCAAACCAGTTCACTCCTGTTTCTTTGCACCTGTTGGTCCCTCTGTCGAGCACCTCCCCTTGAACCCAACTCGCTGGGGAGTTTGTCCTTCAGGACACCATACCACCCAGGAAGGCATTTCTCCGCCCTACCCCACCCTAGAAGAGTCCTCATCTGAACCCTAAAGCAGCCCCCTGAGGGGTTAGTCTCAGGGTAGTAGCGGGGAGGGGCTTTAACACCTGGGCCTTGCCCCAGATCTGCTAAGTCAGAATCTCTGAGGTGAAGCCTGGGAAATACACATCTTAACTAGTTCTCCAGGCTCTTAGGAAGATGCCCCAGGCTGCGCTTCGCAGCTTCCCAGAGTCATTTAAAATTTTTACCCTGTACTTAAAAAAAAATTAACAAACACTTATACTGGGCTTACTGTGTTCCAGACACTGTGTGCATTTCACATGATCAATTCACATGAGAGGCAGAACAACCCTAGTGAGGAAGATACCCTATTATCCCTATTTTGCAGATAAAAAAATTGAGGCACAAAGAGATTAAGGAACTAGTTCGAGGTTACCCATGGAATAAGTGGCAGAACGGGCTTATCTGTGGATTTCTTTCTTTAAATCATCTCGTGTTTTAATAAGTTATTTGGATTTGATGTGAAATCTATGAAGGCCAAGATTATTGGCTGTTTGTTCGCTTCTGGACTCTCAGGGGCTAGAATAGCACCCGGCACAGAGTAACCATCGCTACATATTTGTTAAACGGATGAATGAATGAGTAAATGAATAAAAATGGAAGCGTTTAACACGGGAATTGTTTTCACTTTTTATAGACTTTGTTTTATTATTTTTTAAAATTTTTATTGGAGTATAGTTGATTTACAATGTTGTGTTAGCTTCAGGTGTACAGCAAGTGAATCAGTTATACATATACATATATCCACTCTTTTTAAGATTCTTTTCCCATATAGGTCATTACAGAGTACTGAGTAGAGTTCCTTGTGCTATACAATAGGCCCTTATTAGTTATCTATTTTATATATAGTAGTGTGTATATGTACATCCCAATCTCCCAATTTATCCCTCTCTCCCCTTACCCCCTCCCAATTTATCCCTCTGTCCCCTTACTCCCCTTACCCCACTATGTTTGTTTTCTACATCTGTAACTCTGTCTGTTTTGTAGACAAGTTCATTTGTATCCTTTTTTAAAATTCCACATATAAGTGATATCATGTGATATTTGTCTTTTCCTGTCTGACTTCACTCAATATGACAATGTCTAGGTCCATCCATTAACATGGGACTGAGGTGTTGGATATATATTTTTTTCTCATTCTTACTCAACTCAATATACTGACATAATTATTGCTATTAAAAAAGTGTGTACCACCTAAAATCATGTCATATTTCCATACTGGGATCTCTACCTCAGCTTGGGAAGCCCGGTGCTCCAGTTTTCCCCTATCGTCATTATACTGACCACAGTTGATTGTAATTTTCTCTCCTACACTGTGAGCTCCTGGAAATAGGAACTGGATTTATTCAACTTTGCACCCCTGCGCCTGGGGTAAAAGTCAGCTACTGCATTCTGCATTCTTGCCAGAGGGAACTGATTTTAGATTTGAAATCTAAATCCTTTCAAATCCTTTAAGATCAGAAAACAGGCAATAGGATTGAATGGATGGCAAAGAATAATTAGGAGTCTAAGGAAGCCAGGAATACTGCCCCAAAAGGGAGGACGCCCTCCTTTGAGATATTGGGATCAGGAGACCTGAACTCTGGCTGATTCTTCGTACCCCGGACACTGTCTTCTTTGAGCTGGTGGCCTTTCTCAGGCTGTAGATTCCTTGCAGATAAGGATTTGTCCTTCTTGTTGCTCCCCACTGTATCTTCAGAACCTGCTTAGTGCCTGGCAGATAGAAGACACTCAATAAAAACTCTGAGTTGAGGGCTTCCCTGGTGGCGCAGTGGTTGAGAGTCCGCCTGCTGATGCAGGGGACGCGGGTTCGTGCCCCGGTCCGGGAGGATCCCACATGCCGCGGAGCGGCTGGGCCCGTGAGCCATGGCCACTGAGCCTGTGTGTCTGGGGCATGTGCTCCGCAAAGGGAGAGGCCACAGCAGTAAGAGGCCCGCGTACCGCAAAAAAAAAAAACCGAAACAAAAAACTGTGAGTTGAATGAATAAAGGAATGAGAAATTATTAAATATGTTCTCATGAGAAAAGTATAACATGCCTTCCCACTCATTTCCCTGTTTCCACAGTCTCCTGTGGCTCTAATATTTCCATGTAAGATGCCTTTGTGGTAGGCAATTTGGTTGGAAAGGCTGACTTGAAGTTGTCTGAGAAGAGCATTTTACAGAAGCTGGAAAAATAATAACATAAAAGGGGGGGAGCACTAGAGACTGCCAAGGAGAAGATTCTATGTCCAGTCCCACCCCAAGCCCCACTAGGTGCCTGAACTCCATTCTCTGTACTGTCAAATTCTGGGGTTGGTGCAGTGACCTCAGCAGACGGCACAAGCTCTGGCTGATTTCTCAGCATATTGGTTCTGCTTTGGGACAAGAGGCCAACGAGAATACCATAAGCTGATGGCAGGGAGGCAGGCAGGCAGGAAGTCAGTGGTAATTAAACTTTCCTTGGTTCACAGCAGCCAAGCTCAGAGCACACAGGAAAGATGCAGGGCAGGAGCTGCCGAGACCTGAGTGGTGAGGAGAGTATGAAGCAGCAGAACTGAAGAAAGCACCGAGGGCCCCATCTTTGCAAGGAATACCCGATTCTAGAGAATATCCTGATTGGCTGGGGAGACAGCCAGGCCAATGGGAAAAAGAAAAGGAAGGCTGACCGTCACACATCAGGTCAGTAGAACGATTAGATGATTTGTTAAATTCTCTCCAACCCTGAGACCCCTGATAGAATGATGAGTGCCTCTAATAGCATTTACCCAACAGCCTGCCAATTCCTTTGCATTAACAAAGAGAGTCATCATCCTCTAATATAACACAGGGCATACACAGGGTCGAAGGAGGGGAAAGGAAGAGAGAGAGAGATGACAAACAAGAAACGGAGGCTTGGAGAGTGTTTGATACCAGCCAGGCCAGCCGTGTTCATATGTATAAGGGAATATTAAACTATAGCCCCCAGGAGGGTACATCCTATTACAATTACCCTCTTGTGTATAAGGAAGCGCAGGTGGGTTAAGTTGCCTGCCCGAGGTCACCCAATCAGTGGGCAGTAGAACTGGGATTTGACAGCAGTCTGACTCCACATCCCACTGGGGTAGGCAGCCTCTAAATGGCTCCCGCTGGCCCTCATCTCCTGGTATTCTGATCCATGTGTAATTCCTCTCCCCAGGTGTGAACTAGACCTAGAGTGACTCACCTATGACAAATATAATATGGCGAAAGTGATGGAATGTCACCTCTGAAGTTAGGTCATAAAAAGACTGTGGCCCCCTTCTTGCACTCTCTTAGATCACTCCCTTCACTCTGGGACAGCCATACCATGTAGCTGCACTGGAGAGGGGCTTTGCTTGGCGAGGAACTGATGTCTCCAGTCAACAGGGAGGACCTGAAACCTGTCAAAAGCCACAAGAGTGACCCCGTAAGGGAATTCATTCCCAGTCCAACCTTGAAATGACTGCAGCTCTGACCAGTCCCTGGAGTGCAGCCTCAAGAGGAAACCTGAACCAGAACCACCAAATAAACTGAGCCTGGGTTCTTGCCCCAGTGAAACTCAGAGATAATAAACATCTGTTGTTTTCATTCACTGACTTTGGGGATCATTTGTTACACAGCAGCAGATGACAATACACCTATTTTTAAAAATTACTCCATCGGAATAGTCATTAGTTCTGTTCACCAAATATTTCTAGTTCTTCCTTCTTCTGGGAAGATGACAGGATTACCTGTCCTATCCCTTGAGTTGGGTGTGGCCGAATGACCTGCTTCAGCCAAAAAAAATGTGAGTGGAAATGACATCTGCCATCTCTGGGCAAACTTTTAAAGAGACAATATGGAAGTCACTAGGTTGCTTTTTTCCTGTGCGGCAATCCTGGAAATAAGGAGATAGAGCCTCCTCATCGGGGCTCCTGGCGAGGATGACACAGAGCTCGTACAACCACCCAGTAACCTAGGAGGGACATGTCCTGTGAGTAAAGAAAATCCTCTGTTGTGGCAAACCTCTGAGATTTTGCAGTTACTTGTCACTCCAAATAACAAATATAGGCGGCATTACCTAGCCTATTTTGACTAATACAACCCACACTGTCTCCTTGAGAATTATAACTTAACTCAACCTTCAGTTCATCAATAGACCACATTATCATTTTGCCCACCTGAGTTGTTAACAATATTTGCATAATCAAAACTTACCTCTAGTCACATGATATCACAAAGTAGGCATGTCAGTGAAGGACTGGTTCACCATACTCACCTTTATAAGGATCCGTACGAGAAACTTCTCTTCTGTCTCAGTACCAAGATAGCCCTTCTTTTTGGAGACAGAGATTATAATCTTAATTTTTTAAATCTTTATTTTATTTTATTATTATTATTATTTTTTTTTGCGGTACGCGGGCCTTTCACTGTTGTGGCCTCTCCCATTGCGGAGCACAGGCTCCGGACGCACAGGCTCAGCGGCCATGGCTCACGGGCCCAGCCGCTCCGCGGTATGTGGGATCCTCCCGGACCGGGGCACGAACCCGCGTCCCCTGCATCGGCAGGCGGACTCTCAACCACCGCGCCACCAGGCAAGCCCTAAAATCTTTATTTTAAATTCTGGAGGCGTTAGGAAAAAAATAACTGATGCTATTTCTTGCTTTACCTTGGCTGCTGGGAACTGAGAGTCAAGTTAACGTCCATCTGCAGCAAAGCCTGTAAGACTCTATGGCACTTATTTTCAGTATTAACCTTGTCCTGGGCTTTATTTTATTTTTCTTATCATTATTTTTCCCTTTCTTACTTTCCTTACCCTGATTTCTTTACTTATTCTTTCCCTTGGTATAATATATATCCGTAAGGTATGTAATATCCATTTCGAAATGAAGGAAGGAAACCAAAATACAAGGAGCATCACTTGGGAACATTGGTGACAGAACAAGCTTATGCGCTGGCATTAGAAAAGAATTGGGGTTTCCATCTCCGTTTGACCGCCTTAGTAGCTCTATGAACTTGCAAGTGTTACTCTGTCTCAGTTTCTTTGTTTTAGAAGAGCTTGGGGCAAGGGCAGTACTAATAATACCTTCCCTGAAACTTTGTATAGAGGATTATATTGGGAAAAGTGCTTGGCCCTTCCTAAGTGCTCTCACCAAATTCTAGTTCCTTCCTTCCTCGACTCAAAACCCCTTGAACAGCTATTTGCTCTTGAACTTGCTCAATCATGTTCCTGGGTGACCTGGTGAGCTCAGAAATATCTGCTGCTGAGGAAATGGATTTTAGCTGTGTCAGGAGAACCTTTGGTCAGAAGGAAGCTGGGGAGAAAGGGCTGGATAAGAGGAAATCACGGCCGTCCAGTGCTTGCAAAGGAAGTTAACATATATGAGCTCATAGAATCACAATGGGAGACAGGGCGGAAATTCAAGGCTGGGAGACACTGCAGTGTATCCTAAGCACAGCTGTGGGGCTGCCTCTGAGCAGCTTCCTGAAAAAGAGCCTCTGTAGTGTGGACCTCTTGGAGAGTGGGGGACGGTTTTACCAGTGAACGTTTAAAAAATATTCTCCATGCATGTAATTGTGTATGATATGCAGAGTATAGAGCTCTATTGACATTTGGGGCTGGATGATTCTCTGTTTGGGGCAGGGGTTGCGGTGTATTGTAGAACGTTTGCAGTATCTCTGGCTTCTACCCACTAGATGCCAGTATCCCCGCCTCACCCTAGGTTAAGACAATCAAAAATGCCTCTAGATATTGCCAAACACCCCTTGGGGGCAAAATCGCTCCCTCGCCTCCTCGGAGAACCACTGGTGTAAACTAACAAAGCATCTGACATCTTTCAGTGTCTACTAAGCAAGGAGTTTGGGGAGACAAAAATGCCTACCATGTGGTCTCAGTCCTCACGCAATTTGTAGCCTGCGCTCCAGGTGGGGAGATGGACAAGTACACGTATAATCTCTGTTAAGTCTGGCCAGCACGATAGCAGAGCAATAAACTAGGAATGAGCTACAAACTGGGCTCACAGGGGGAGTGACCAGCTCTTCTGAGAGTAGAGAGTAAGCTTTCCTAGGAGTGGAATCTTGACCTGGAACCACTGGTCCCCTTTCGCCCCTCCTCCCACCTTTGTGATTCTTTTCACCAGCACTCTGTATGTTTCCTTCAGAGCAATGACTATAATTTGTAATTGATTTTTTGGGTTTGTTTCCTTGTGATTTCATTTGTTTCCCTCCTTCACCAGACTATAAACTCCACGACAGCAAGGATCTTCCGTCTTGTCTACTCTAGAAATCCTGGTCCCTGGCACAGGGCAGAGCCCAAGGCAGGGGCTCAACAACTGTTTACAGAGGAAGAGAACTAGAAAGGAAGGAAAAAAGGGAGGAAGGAAGGGAAGAAAAGAAAGAAGGAGAGAAGAACTAGGGATTTCCCAGGCAGGTGAGGTGGGAAAAGCACTCCAGTCAGGGAATAGCATATGCAAAGGTGCAGAGGGGTCAACAGGCCTGGCTGCATTATCTGTAGGGCTCAGTGCAAAATGAAAACGCCGGGCCCCTTATTCAAATGTTGTTACGACTTTCAAGACAGTAATAACAGAGCATCAAACAAAATGTGGGCCCGTCTACATTCAAGGCCCCGTGTGACTGCCCTGGTCATCGGCCCACAGAGCGTGCTCTGGGAGGTAAACATCATGGGTCATCGTCTGTGTCGTTTGTCCCTTACATTGGTCCCATGAGGTCGTCAGTGTGACCTCTGGCCACCACACCATGTTATTTCTAACAGCGAAAGCCGCTTTCTTAGAAGAGAACAGAGCCCAGCTAAGTGTGTTCTTCCAAATTCGATGTTGACATTGAGAAATACTGCAGGACTGGGGAGCTCGGCACAGGTTCTACAAAGTGCTGCTTGGTGGAAAGCTCGAGAAACCCTCAGCAAGCCCCAGACAAAGCCACAGTGTGTGGAGCTCTGGATCCAAGCCTGGGAGCTGAAGGAGGAAAGTGGACTGAGTTTCTACTTACCGAGGCTCATTCAGAGTCTAGTCAAGTCCTCCTCGACTCTGAGCCTGGAGAAAACGACAATTTGTTATCAGCCCAGAGAGTGAGCTGTAGATAAACGCCCTCTGATCCTGTCTTTGGTAAAACTATAATTTACAGGCTATCTGAAGGGATAACTTTAATTAGGATGTACGTGCTGTGTTTTACTTCCAGCTGTGATTACCTAAGTCACTTGCTCAGGTCCATCTAAAGGGCACTGTTACTGGAGCAGGTGACTGCGCTGGGTGTTGTGTGAGGGGGTGTGGGTGGATGTGAGGGCGTGTGAGTGTGTGTTCATGCACACACGCATGCCCTCTCACAAGATTTGTACATATAGGATTATGAAAAGGATAACTTGTCTCTTGTAAGCCTAGAGAAAGCTGGTAATCCAAGAACCCTTAGAAATTACATTTTCACAGGTCATATAGAATATAACCTGATTATTAAGATCTCCTTCAGGAATGGAAAGGAAAAGGAAAGAAAGTCTCATTTCCTTGACACTTGCCTGCCACGTGTCAGGCTCTTTCATGTACCTGATTTCATGAACTTTCACAAGAACCCATTTCACGGATGAGAAAACAAAAACTCAGGGTTTTGGTGATATCTTCAGCTCTAACACCACATCAGGATTATAACCCAGGACTTTAAAGCCCATGTTCTTGCCATGAACCCACATTGGCTCTCAAAGGGGGTGAAAAAGGGATGGAAGAGAAGTGGCGAGTTAATTTCTTTTCCTTGAGTATATAAAAAAGCATCCTTAATATGGCCCCATGACTTAGGCATTATTAGCCTAGACCTAACACCCTACTTAACTGGCACTGAATGTTCCATCTTTTTCTACGTGTTCAACTTCAGAGAGGCAGTGGGAAATCAGTCAGGCATCATGGGTGATTATAATCCATAGTAATGGAAAATCCAAAAGAATAGTAATTTGAATTGTGTATGATTTCAGAAGACATCTTTCACTCCTTCTTTTTTTTTAATTTATGTATTTATTTATGGCTGCGTTGGGTCTTCATTGCTGCACGCGGGCTTTCTCTAGTTGCAGTGAGTGGGGACCACTCTTCCTCGCGGTGCGCGGGCTTCTCATTGCGGTGGCTTCTCTTGTTGCAGAGCACGGGCTGTAGGTGCACGGGCTTCAGTAGTTGTGGCTCACGGGCTCTAGAGCGCAGGCTCAGAAGTTGTGGCGCACAGGCTTAGTTGCTCCGCGGCATGTGGGATCTTCCCAGAGCAGGGCTCGAACCCATGTCCCTTGCATTGGCAGGCGGATTCTTAACCACTGCGCCACCAGGGAAGCCCCTTCACTGCTTATCTTTTGATATTGTTTGAAGTTTTTACTTTGTGCATGATCTGCCTGGTACTTGCTTAACTAATTAAAATACATAAAAATTGTAATGTGGTTTGAGTGTGTAATGAAAACTCATAAGGACATGTGTATTACCAGTAGTCGTCTTGCATTGGAGATCACATGGAATTTTTTCCCTTAGTTATACTTTTCTGGATATTCCAAATTGTTTGCAACAAACAGTCATAACCTACAATGAAATAAAACAAAACAATAAAATACTTTCTGTTTTAGAAAAGCAAAAGCAGCCTACCAGCCCTAAACTCTTTTTACTTTTAGAAAGCTTGAAATAGTTATGAGATTATTATATTAGTTACCTTACTGTATAACAAATTACCCACAAACTTTGTGACTTAAAACAGCAATAAACCCTCATTATCTCAAAAAGTGTCTGTGCGCCAAATTTTAGGGACAGCTTAGCAGAGTGTTTGGGCTCAGGATCATTCTTTCTTTCTTCCTTTTTTTTTTTAAATAATTTTTATTGGCGTATAGCTGATTTACAAAGTTGTGTTAATTGCAGGTGTACAGCAAAGCCAATCAGTTATCCATATATCCACTCTTTTTTAGGTTCTTTTCCATATAGGTCATTACAGAGTACTGAGTAGAGTTCCCTGTGCTATACAGTAAGTCCTTATTAGTTATCTATTTTACACATAGTAGTGTATGTATGTCAATACCAATCCCCCAATTTATCCATCTCCCCCTTTCCCCCTCTGGTGACCAGAAGTTTGTTTTCTACATCTGTGACTCTATTTCTATTTTGTGAATAAGTTCATTTTCATCTTTTTTTTTCTTTTTTAGATTTCACATATAAGCGATGTCATATGATTTTTGTCTTTCTCAGTCTTACTTCACTCAGTATGAAAATCCCTAAGTCCATCCATGTTGCTGCAAATGGCATTACTTCATCCTTTTTAATGGCTGAGTAATATTCCATTGTATATATGTACCACATCTTCTTTATCCATTCCTCTGTCAGTGGACATTTAGGTCTTCCATGTCCTGGCTATTGTAAATAGGGTTGCAATGCACATTGGGGTGCACGTATCTTTTTGAATTATGATTTTCTTCAGATATATGCCCAGGAGTGGGATTTCTGGATCATATGGTAACTCTATTTTTAGTTTTTTAAGGAACCTGTATACTGTTCTCCATAGTGGCTGCACCAATTTACACTCCCATCGACAATGTAGGAGGGTTCCCTTTTCTCCACACCCTCTCCAGCATTTACTGCTTGTAGACTTTCTGATGATGCCCATTCTGACCAGTTTGAGGTAATACCTCATTGCAGTTCTGATTTGCGTTTCTCTAATAATTAGTGATGTTGAAGTTTTTTCATGTGCTTTTTGGCCATCTGTATTTCTTTGGAGAAATGTCTGTTTATATCTTCCACCCATTTTTTGATAAGCTTGTTTGTGTTTTTCTGATATTGGGCTGCATAAGCTAGGATCTTTCAAGAAGTTGCAGCATGAGCTATGACTACACACATCTGAAGGTTTAATGACTGCTGGCTATTAACAATGGGTCTCAGTTCCTGGTCACGTGGACCTCTCCACAGGGCTGCTTGAGTGTCCTCGTGACATGGCATCTGATTTTCCCAGAGCGAGTATTCCAAGAGGGGGCAAGGCAGAAGCCACAATAGCCTTTATGACATCAGACGTCAACTCTAATCAGCATGGAGGGGACGACATAAAGGCATGAATACAAGAAGGCAAGAATCACTAGGGGCCATTCTGGAGGCTGGCTACCATAATTATATACATGAAGAGTCTTCCAAAAACTTTCAAGTGCTACACAAATGAGAGGGAGTCTCACATTTTCCTCTTCTCTTCCCCAGGGAGCTTCCTGACAATAACGTCTATGTTTTTTCTTACTTGACCATTCCTTGTTTCAGCCCTGTGTCTTCAAAGAGCCCTTTCTTTGATGTATTCTAAGTAATGTGTAGGAGAAAGCAAGGGGTGGGGCCCTAAGAACTTACCGTCCATCTTTTTGCCCATGGACCATCCATTTTGCAAATGGTATCAGAACACTTTTCACAATCACTGGTGTCCTTCACGCACCTGTCCATCTGCCTGTAGCTGTCCTGGACTCTCCCCAGAAATAAAAAATAGAGCCCATACCAGGCTGGAGCAACCAAGAGTGCCTTCAGGTTAGTACCAGCACTGTATTCATCTCTGTATCCCAAGGGCTTGGCACAGTGCTTTTTGTTAAGGTTGTTTGGGTTTTTGATATTGAGCTGCATGAGCTAGGATCTGCTAGATCCTAGCAGCTGCTAGACAGTTGCTTGCCAATTTTGAGGAACATAAGGAAACCATAATCTGAAAGGCAAGCCTCCAAAAAGGTAAATGCAACCAATGGCAAAATGATCACTTGACCTCGTCAAATCTCATCTCCAATGTTCTGCCTGCTTTCACCTTCTCTGATCATCCTTCAACCTTGCCCCTGTCTACGGCTCATCTACCCTTAATTCCCCAAGCTCACCTCCTTGGGTCTGATCCCTGGCTCCGCCACGCATTAGCTATTTGATTTTGTGCAAGTTTCTTAATGTCTCTGAGCCTCAGTTCCCTGATCTGTAAAACAAGAATAATACTTCATCATATAGTACTTTTTTAAGCTGAAATTAAAGAATAATACATACAGTGCCAGGAACTTAGGAGAATTTAAATAAATATGATTTCCTTCTTGCTCTTTATGTTGTCGTGTCCTTTGTGCACATTTCGTTCTGTGGTTTACTCGTATGCTTTGTGTCGTGTGGTTTACTCGTATCACTTAATATGATTTTGTAATCAGTTTTATAAGTTGTCACCTGGTGTTCATAGCTATATTTTTTATTGACTGCATAATATTTTATTAACCATTTCCGATTATCGGACATGTAAGTCTTTCAAAATTGTTTTGTTACCTATGACATGTCCTGTCGGAGTTTTTTTTTCCATAAGAGAACTTCCCAGGATTGATATTTTCTGTCTACAAGGTAATTTGAAAATTTTTTTGAATTTTTAAATTAATGTATAAAGTTTAGGTGTCATTTCCCCAAGTGGCGTTTATACCCCTTGATAGCAGGGGTTATATCTCATTTCCAATGGGCAGTAACATGTGTTGCTTAGGGGCACAAGATTTGGAAGCAGACAGACCTGAGGTTGGATTCTGGCTTTGCCACTCACCGAAACTCAGCATTCCCAATTGAAAAATAAAGATATCTACACCTACACGTTGGTATTAGTACCGGTTATATATTGCTGCATTACAAACCACCCGAAAGCCAAATGCCTTAAAACAACAACATTTATTTGGTTCCTCTATCTGCAATTGATCAAAACTCAGCAGGGACAGCTCATCTCTCCTCTATGCAGTGAGTTGAGGCAGCTTGGGGGATCCACTTTCAAGATGGCGCATGACTGCCAAGGAGGCTGGTGCCAAGTTTCAGTTGGGAACTCAGCTGAGGCTGTGGTCTGGGATTCTTGGTTCTCCTCCACGTGGACTTTATCATAGATTTCTTGTATTTCCTCACACTACGGTGACTCATGTCCAAGAGTGAGTGTTCCAAGAGCTCCAGTCATTAAATGTATTGTCTTTTTATGACTATACCCCAGAAGTCCTACAGTACCACTTCTATTATAGTCACAAGCCCATCTAGATTCAAGCAGAGGGAATACGGACCCCATCTCTTGATGGAAGGAAAGCCAAATAGCACTGTAAGAAGAGCTGATGGGACGGGAGATTGTGCTCAGGCTATTTTTGGAAAGTAAGTGGTTGTGAGGATTTAAAAAGTAAATGAATAATATATATTTAAATGCCTGAAAGAGTACCTGGCTCATAGTAGGTTCTCAATTCCTAGTGGACAGTTGACACATGGACAGAGAACCAAGAGTATCAGGGACTCAGGGTAGATCTTGAACAGGTATCCTGGGTTGAGTGATTTTCAGATTATCTATGTTGCTCTTATCAGGATCACATGTTCTCACCTCACAAGAATAATGAAGAGTTTGTCTGCCCTGATACTTTGCTTACCCAAACATTCTTCTCTCTTACAAGCTCATAACCCACTTTTTTGGTCAATCATGAAAATCCCTAGAAACAGGCAACACTGCGTGGCATTGTTCAGCCACAGCACACTTGTGTTGTGGTTGGGTCTTTCCAAACTGTCCTGTATGGCTTGGCCCTAAAATAATTAGTCTACAGTGTGTGAAAGAGGATGTTAGCGATAAGACAGGATGTGGACCTGACCCACTGTCAGACAGGAGGTTTTGCCTTGGACTCTTCCTGAGCCACTCAGTCTCAGCTGCAGAGATGCGAGCTGTCAAGCAGAACTTGCCTTTGTCCAGCTGGGTTGGGTGGGGCTAGAAAGAACTGTCAAAAGGGGCCTAGAGACAGGATGGTGTTCGCCCATGGTCATAAAGCAAGCTGATGTCGGAGTTACAGATTAGAGCAGGGTTTCTCAGCCTCAGCACTACTGACATTTTGAACTAGACGATTCTTTGTTACGAGGAGAATCACAATTCTTTGTTGTGATCAGCAGGATGTTTAGGATGTTTGTTAGGAGGATGAGCAGGATGTTTGTTAGGAGGAGAATCACAATTCTTTGTTGTGATTAGCAGGATGTTTAGAAGCATCCTTGGCCTCCACCCGTCAGATGTCAGTAGCATCCTCGTCCCCATTTGTGACAACCAGAAATGCCTCTACACGTTAGCAAATGTCTCCTGGGGGATATAACTGCCCCCAGTAATGAACGACTGGACTAGGATGCGGGTCTTCCGGTTACTTGTGAATCTACCCAGCTAAAATATCATTTCCATAGACGCTGAGTTGATTTACAAAAATTAAATTCAGGGTTTCTGAACTGGTCTTTGTGGACTGGTAAAGCTTTTGCTAGAGAAAGAAACCCCCCCAAAAAGGCAAATCTAGAATATAGGACATTGTATGAAATGACTGCCCTGGTCCCATCTAAATATCAAAGTCATGAAAGAAAGGAGGTGAGGATGACTATTAGAGACTACAAGAGACTCATGACTTTGTTCTTGATTGGGTCTGGGTAAATACACACACAGCGCTATAAAAGATATTTGAGGGATAATTGGGTAAGTTTGAATATCCAATTATTGTCTAACTTTTTTAGGTGTGCCTGTGGTATTGTGATTAACAGAATGTCTTTGTTTGCAGGAGATGCATGCTGAAATATTTAGGGGTGAAAGAAGAGTTATACCTGTAACATTGTGAAATGGATCAACCATCAAAGGTAGGGAAATATGCCAAAATGTTAATAATTGGTGAATCAACATGATAGATCTGTACTATTCTTTTATATTTTTCCATGTATTAGTAATTTTTTCTGAATTAAAGTGATGGGAAAATAAGTACACATAAAGGTAAAATGAAAAGAAAAAAATTGAAAAGTTTACGAAAAGAAACCCTCACATACATGCACAAAGATGTTCACTGCAGCATTGTGTATAATACGAAAAAATCAGAAGCAACCTTACTATTCCTCCCTAAGCAATTGTCAAATAAACTGTGACATTCTACATGATATAGAATACCATGCAACAGTTACAAAGAGCAAGACACAACCCTGAATCTGCTCACGGAAGTGAAAATATTCTGACCTGGTAACAACTGCTAGGAGTCCCCCCATCCTGGGATGTCAGTTCTCATGACGGTGGTCATGACTCACTGACTCTCATTCTCAGGCTGGTAATCAGCAGCCAAAGGACAGCAGCCACATAGATGCTGAGCAATGCAGATGAGTCCCTGCATAGTGTAGATGGAGGTCTCAATTCAATAATAACCCACCAGGCAAGAAATACAACTTTTATTTTTCTAAAACATACTTTGCATTTTAAGCTTACATTCCACTGAGATGGTAAGAATTCCACCTCGGGCCATTTAGCATTTCCCTTTTCTCAGAAATTGTGGCTAACTCCTGGAAGAGGTTTTGGGTTGAACCATCTGAAATGGTTAATATTTTTAACATTAAAAATGTCAATTTTGTATAGTTCAACAAAAAGCACAAGACCATTTTTATTTGAATGGAATTGGGAAAGGCACTGGGGAGGAGGAAGAATAAGACTGATCTAGATGTCCTACTAGGAAGAGCTTTTCAAGATATATTTATTGTTGAGTGTGATATATATGTATATTTAGTGAAAACAGATACATTGAAGAGCACTGAGTAAAACAAGGCTCTATATTTTCCTTGATTGAGTGTGTGTGTGTACTTACGTTTGTATATATATTGTTTTTTTTTTTCTCTCTCCTTAATCTGACTACTTCTTACCACCTGCCACTGCACCCTCCCTGGTCCAAGCTAAGATGCCTGTGTTACTGCTTCCACCTTTGACCTCAGACAGCAGGCAGAGGTAGCTGGAGAGGTATGCTGGAGAGGATGTGGAGAGAAGGGAAACATCCTACACTGTTGGTGGGGATGTAAATTGGTACAGCCACTGTGGAGAACAGTATGGAGGTCCCTTAAAACACTAAAAATAAAGCTACCATATGATCCTGCAATCCCACTCCTAGGCATATATCTGGAGAAAAACATGGTTTGAAAGGATACATGCACCCCAATGTTCATTGCAGCACCGTTTACAATAGCCAAGACATGGAAGCAGCCTAAATGTCTATTGACAGAGGAATGGATAAAGAAGATGTGGTACATACATACGATGAAATACTACTCAGCCATTAAAAAGGATGAAATAATGCCATTTGCAGCAACATGGATGGACCTAGAGATTGTCATAGTGAGTGAAGTAAGTCAGACAGAGAAAGAGAAATATGGTATGATATCACTTATATGTGGAACCTAAAAAGAAATGATACAAATGAATTTATTTACAAAACAGAAACAGACTCATGGGCTTTCAGAACAAATTTATGATTACCAAGGGGGGAAGGGTGGAGGGAAGAGATAGTTAGGGAGTGTGGGATTGATGTGTACACACTGCTATATTTAAAACGGGTAACCAACAAGGACCTACTGTATAACACAGGGAACTCTGCTCAATATTATGTCACAACCTAACTGGGAAAAGAATTTGAAAAAGGATACGTGTATATATGTATAACTGAATCACTTTGCTGTACACCTGAAACTATCACAACATTGTTAATCAACTAGACTCCAATATAAAATAAAAAGTTTAAAAAAATATGTATTTGCTGAATGAATACAAAGAAAGAAACTGAGTCAATTTCTCATCTCTCTCTAGTTTTTGACACAGTGCTGAGGATCAGTGCTAGATAAATCCAGATGCTCACAGGCTATTAAAGCTTGAAAGATCTCTAGTGATCATTCTGTATAGTTCTCCCATTTTACTGATGAGAAACTGAGACCCAGAAGTAGCAAGTGTATAATCCAATAACATAGTAGGAGCAGAATCCAAATGTCCTCTTTCCTGACCTTTTAACTACAGCCCCTGTCTTTATTATATGTAATTTTCCCAGCAGCTAGGAAATTCCATGAGGACAATTTAAAAGCAATCAGCTGCTTTGTGTTTGACCAATGACAGATGGGCTCATCGTTCTGCTTGCCCTAGATAAGCTGAGCTGATCAAAACATCAAAGACTGCATACCTGATGGGTCAGTCCAACCAGCCTACGATATTTAGGGTTGATGTCAATCCATTATAAAAGGTGATAAACCAACCCCATTCATCTTGGCCATTTATAAGGAAATGCTTCTGTTTAAGAGAACCTGTGCTTCTGGTTCTGGACCAAGAATTGCTCAGTCAGGACCTCACAGTGGGGCAAAAGCTCACAAGATCTTCTACCTGGCTTGGATTACCTGGGAGGCTGGAGGAAAGGGAACATCAGTCTCAGAGCTGGAAACACCTGGCATAATGCCTGGCACATAGTAGGCTCTCCAAAGATATTAGCTGAATCTAAGTTTTAAAAAAAATGCTAAACTAAAGTGTTCTACAATGTTTTTGCCTCTTTCTTCAAAATCTAGTGATTACAATTATGGACTACAGAAATAGCTGAGTAACCTTGAACAAACCACTGAAGCTTTTGGTGCCTTGGTTTCCTCTTCTATAAAATGGGAATAATGATAGTGTTTACCTCATAGGTTGTTGTAAGACTTCAATGTGGTAACCCACAAAAATCACTCAGAAGGGTGTCTGGCGCATACTAAGCTCTACGTAAGTTTTGCTATTGTTTCTCCCTTAGTTCACCCATACATTTATTTGACCATATATTAGCATGTTTGGGGTTCTAAGCTCTGTTCTAGGCATTGGGGGGAAAAAAGTGCAAAAAACATGGTCTCTGTGCTCCTGCAGCCCATGGCCCACGGCAGATATTATTCATTGAGAATCCACAGGCCCACAAAATTGGGGGCACAGGTATATGACTTCAAGGTGGAGGACTGATACTCTTCATTATTGCTCAAAGAGATGCATGACAACCTCCAAATTAGATTTTTAAAAGCTGGCTAAGTATCATCATTTTTACAAAAGGAAACAGAAAATTCAGTACATGATCCTAAGGCTACGTGTTAGCTGCTATCCTTGAGGTCCGCACGATGCAGAAAGGAGCCCAGAGGACCAAAACCTGCCTTCAGGTATCTGGTCTGGCTTCATGTAGGAGGTGGTCATGTTGAGCATAGGATGGCATCTTGGTGCCTTTGTTGAGGACTGGAGAACCTCAGACACACATGGGAAGGTAGGAGAAATGGGAGTGAGAACGTAATGACGCTCAGACTTCTTTTTATTCTGGTCTCTGGAAAAAGAAACAAACTCACAACACATCGAACAAGCCTTTTTGTGATCTGACACTATTAAGAGGGGGCAAGGAAAAGGACACGAGTTTTAAAGTCAGATCGATCTTGGGTTGAATTATGGTTCTGTCGCTTACCAGCAGTTAAGAAGTTGGACAAGATTTAATCTCTCTGGAACCCATTTTCTCAAATGCAAAGTTGGGATTCATGAAATAATATTGTTATATCTTCATTGTGGCATCTGGCCATGATAGATTAATAGATCATAGCGTTTGTTCACCATTATTCACCTTCTCCCCATTCTTGCCCTATATCGCTATAGGTAGAACATACTTCTGTGCCCATTGACTTTGGGCTCAGCCATGTTAATTACTTTGACCGATGGACTGTGAGTGGGTGTGACATATGTCAGGTCTGAGCAGAATCTTTAAATACACATGCTAGGTTTGGAAATGTCTACCCTGCTCTTACACTCTGCTGTGAGAACAATTTGTCCCATATCTGAGCTCATCAGCTCAGATCCAGGAACGGCTCAGGTAGGCAACACTGAACCAAGTTGAGCACAGCCAACTGCACGTCAGCAAGAAAGTAAACTGTCAACCACTGAAATTGGCGGGATATTTGTTGCTGCAGAAAAAACTGACTAGTATACTGACCCATAATTCCTGCTCAATAACTAGTTTCTTTGCCAAAAACAAAACAGAGAACTTGGCGGTGAGCTACATAAGGATATTGAGGCTACAACACTCAAAGCTGTTAGAAAAAACTTCAAATATAAAGACAAAGGAAGAGAGTTAGATGGGGGTTGGATGGAATCCATTGGAATGTGTTCCAGAGACTACCAGCTGTACACCAAGTCCATTTCCTCTTTTGGGGGCACACAGTATGTCACTGAGTTCCAGCAAAAGAATGTGAATGAATGTGATGGGAAGCACATCTGGTCTGGTCCAAGCTCACTCCTGCCCTAGGATAACTAGAATGGTGGCCCCCAGGGCAACCTGGAAGCTACACATTAAAGATGAGTTGTTACCAGCCTAGAGCTCCAAATGACTGGCTGGCAGGGCTGCCTTTCCACCTGAGCATCTGCTGGGGACTATTACTGTCAAAGATGAACACAGTCAGACTTTAGTTAAAGCAGTGAAAACAAGTATTATTCAGTAACTACTGACAGTAGGGGAAGAGCTGAGCTCCACTCTGACTTGTACACAGGTGACTGGGTGTTTTAAAGGGAGAAGGAAGGAGAAAGGAGGGGGTGAGCGGGGACTCAGTAGAACCAGGGAAGTGAAAAATTACAAAAATTGGGAAGTGGGGCTTCCCTGGTGGCACAGTGGTTGAGAGTCCGCCTGCCGATGCAGGGGACGCGGGTTCATGCCCAGGTCCGGGAAGATCCCACATGCTGCGGAGCGGCTGGGTCCGTGAGCCATGGCCGCTGAGCCTGCACGTCCGGAGCCTGTGCTCCGCAACGGGAGAGGCCACAACAGTGAGAGGCCTGCGTACCGCCAAAAAAAAAAAAAAAATTGGGAAGTGGAAGGGGTGGTGGGCCATGTGAAACCCATCTGGGTTTGCTAACAGGTGCTTGTTGAAATTAGGGTCCTTCCCTCCCAACAGAGGCTGGGAAGCAGGGTCCCTATCTTCAGGTGTTGGCTGGAACAAGCAGTCAATTCTTGGGCAGCCTTGAACTTTGTAAGGCTGATACTATTAGCAGGGCTAGGGTCATCCTAGGGGTACTGCCTTGAGCTCTTAGAAACTATATTAGTGTTTGTTCAAGCCTTTATTGTCTAAGGTTAAGGTCTAATAGAGAAGAGAGCTCAGCAGAGCCTGGCTAGAGTTTGGTCAAGGACAGAATCTTTGTTATCCCTCTACTGGGTTTGTTCCATTAGTTTACAAGTGAAACCTAAGAGACACTGACAAAGATAGATACAGGCCAAGGGTTTAAGTACTGATAATTCTTAACAATGTTTATTAAGAGCTTACTGTGTGCCAAACACTGTACCGCAACCTACACCTGCAAAGCCTCTTTTAGCCCATTGTAGGACTCTGAGAAATAGATGTTTTTATATGTTTATATATAAACACACACACACACACACACACACACACACACACACACACACACAAGTTGAAGATCTGTGTGGTCAATAACATTTTTCATCATGTGTCTGGAGAGTGGCAGAAGCAGATTGGAATCAGGTCATTTTGGCTCCAAATTCAGTGTCATGACCACACAGCATTGATTTCTGTGTTCAACAAGTTTGGAAAGACTTGTAGATGCCAGGTAACCCATTTTGACCTGAGACCCAAGTACAAAGACCAAAGATGTTGAAAGGAAAAGATTCTACTTTTCCAGGGACCCCTGAGCCTGAAAGACCACTGAGTCTGGGTATTGGGGTGGATAAAGTGTAGAGGAGCCAGGAATGACAGGAAGATGGTGACCCCAAGAATCAGGACTGAACCAACAGCCAAGGAAACGTGGTGGGAAGGGACAGCATGTGCCTAGATTAGACATTAGCTAATGTTTAATCATGAATCTAGTCATAAGTGCCACACAAGACCACACATCTAACTTCCCTTGACTGTGTACATTGGAGGACCCCTAACTTCTCCCCAAACAGAGAAAGGATATCTATGCATTGAAATGATTTGGAGACCATTCTTCTGCCTTCCCTTAACTGTGTAGATTGGAGTACCCTAATTTCTCCCAAAACAGAGAAATGATACGCATTCAAATGGCTTGAAACCCAGTGGAAAGATAAAAGGCAAAGACACATCCAGAAAAATGAAGAAGTACTGGAGGCATATATACAGTAGAGGAAAGGGACTTTGGGAAAAATCTAACTCTAGTCCTGGTTTGGCCTGTAACTAGCTGTGTCACTGTGGGCAGGTCAGTTTCACCTTTCAGAGCCCATGCACACACAGGAGATTGGTTTGGAAATTTTCCAAGGTCTCTTTTAGCCATGCCAGTCTGGTCATTGGCAGTTGTTCATCTAGGCTAGATTCCACGGGAACAGATCTCTCCATAAGGCATCCTCTCTCCTCTGACAGGACAAGTAAGATAAAAAGTGTGGTCTTTCTTATGTATAGAGGCTGCCACTCGTTCAGAATCACAAGACTGTACCCTGTGGAAGAGCTAGAAGTGATCCTCTCCTTAGGCCCTTTCATTATACAGATAAAGAATCGGAACGGAAGCACAGAGAGGGGAAGTCATTTACTAAAGTCACACAGCTCTACACGAGCAAGCCTGTAATTAAGACCCTGCTTTTGGATGCTGAGTATGGGGTTTATTTCAAAACAGCCTACTGCACGGGTGTTGGAGAAAGAGTAGAAGGGAATTACTGTTTACTAAGCACTTACTACGTGTGAGACTCCACCTTTGATTCTGTACTCAGTGTACAAATATTTAACAAGTTTTACTGAGTACCTGTTATGTGCTAGGCCCTGGGGATACAGAGGTGAACACGACAGACAAAGTCTCTCCTTGGAGCTCACATTCCAGTGACGGGGGAGTGAGGATAACCAATAAACCATAAATAAATAAATAAGAAAGTATCAAATAGTACTAGCAAGTATGTACCCAGAAGTGATATCTAGAAAATAAAAGTGCTGCATACAGACCAGGTAGCTTCATTGCGTGAGGGGATGGGGCCCACCTCCCAGAGTTTATCTTATCTTACCCTCACAAACATGCCGAAAAGTAGGTATTTTATTATGTTTATTGCTCAGATAAGGAAACTGACATTCAGACTTGCCCAAGTCAGATAGATAGTTATTAAAAGTTCACTGCAGATCCCATTGCCGATTCTCTCTGGTCCAAAGACCATGCCTCGCTTCACTGTATCCTGCATTGAGTTTTCAAAAAAATGAAAATATATACACAAAGTATACACATATTGGTACATACCACAGCTGACTGAGATTAGATGTTTGATAAACGGTAGCTGATTTGTTTCCTTGCAGTTCTTGTCTACTGGAGTCATCTTTAGTATCTCAAACCTAGTATCTATTTTATTTTATTTTATTTATTTAATTTTTTTGTGGTGCACGGGGCTCTCACTGTTGTGGCCTCTCCCATTGCAGAGCACAGGCTCCTGACGCGCAGGCTCAGCGACCATGGCTCACGGGCCCAGCCACTCCGCGGCATGTGGGATCCTCCCGGACCGGGGCACGAACCCATGTCCCCTGCATCAGCAGGCGGACTCTCAACCACTGCGCCACCAGGGAAGCCCCCTAGTATCTCTTTTAAAGACCTCACTCTTGAGGAAGGCACCTGACTTGGTCTGTGGGTAGAGGCTACAGCTATAAAACAGAAATTTCTCTGTGCTTGGAATTTACTAACTTGCGAGTTAGGGAATGAACTCTACCACTTAAGTAAGACTCAGGAGCATTAAACTCTAACCTAAGATGCTAAATCACCCAGTCCAGGATGAAATTCAGCAACAGATCTCCTTGTTGTCCTGACCTTGCAGGTAAGATTGAGGACATGGCTTTTAGCACAGACTTCTGAACGTCAGCATTCAGATTGTTTTGCAGGATTTGCTGTGTTGATGTGCATTTTCGTATTTCAAGTTACTAGCAAGGTTCCTATTCTCTCCTGCAAGGAAAAGTTCCAGACTCTATAATCTAAGAAAGCTCAATTTAAGACAGATTAAGAAGTTAAAAGGAAACTATTAAAACAACTAGAAGAAAAAAAAATCCAGGTGTTCTATTTAAGATGCTCTCCAAAATGCAGAAACCTCAACTCAAACTGATGAGGCAGACACTGCTCATTGGTTAACACAACCTCGTTCCTTATCCCTTCCTGCTTTGCTGCTTTTGCTACAGAGGTTAGAAAAACCAGGCACTTGCTACTGTAGCTTCACTTGCAGCTAGCAGAGGCCATGTGACAGCTCCAGCCAATGAGACTGGATGTCTACCAAGGGCTGCTGGGAAGACTTGCTTTTTTTCTGGTAAAAGGGTCAGACTTGGCTATTGCTGCTCATTTCATTTTGCTCTGCTTTAACCACAGACGTGATGCTTAAGGCTGTAACAGCCACCTGAGAGCTACAAATGAGCCACTGCGCTAATACCAGGTAGGCTCCAGACTAGTTTGTGGGAAATATAAATTCTTATTTGTTTAAAGCACTTCTCCTAGGATTTTCTGTTACCTGCAGCCAAAAGCACTCCTAAGGGTAACCATTGTCTTAAACAACAAAGAAATGTATTCTTTTTTTTCTTTTTTTTAACCTAAGAAGAGAAATGATACCTTCTTTCATCTCTCCCTTAGGATTAAGTTTTCACTGCAGTTCCCCAATAGCTTTCCTTTCACATGCTGTTGTATAGAATTGGATCAGCCAGTCCATTCCTGAATTGATCACTAGCAAGGGAGATACAATGACATTCTAGACTTACCCTGATTGTCGGGTGGAATAGACATTTATTTAGGCATCAACCAAAACATGCTCAGCAGTGGATAAATGTGATCACAGGATAGGTAGGGACTTCCTGAACATAAAAAACGGTAGGAACACATCACACACTCAAGGACTGGTAGATATGAGCTTATTGAAATGAAAGAGTATTCATAAAGCAGCCCATTACAAACAAAAAGAAAAAGCAAATGAGAGAGCTGGGAGACATACTTGCAATTTATATAGCAAATGAAGTGTTAATATCTCATAAATCACTTCTGAGAATTTACCCTAAGGAAATCATTGAGGACATATGCAAAGATTTAGTCACAAGGATGTCTGTAGTAGTACTGCGTTTAATAATGAAAATTTGCAAGTGAGATGAATTTCTAGCAATAAGGTACTAGTTAAGTAAAATATGATACAAACTTACAATGGAATGCTTTAAGACTGTTAAAAAGTAATGTTATTGGGACTTCCCTGGTGGCACAGTGGTTAAGAATCCGCCTGCCAATGCAGGGGATATGGGTTCAAGCCCTGGTCCAGGAAGATTCCACATGCCGCGGAGCAACTAAGCCCATGCGCCACAACTACTGAGTCTGCACTCTAGAGCCTGCGTGCCACAACTACTGAAGCCCATGCGCCTAGAACCCGTGCTCCGCAACAAGAGAAGCCACTGCAATGAGAAGCCCGTGCACCACAACGAAGAGTAGCCCCTGCTCGCCGCAATTGCACGCAGCAACGAGGACCCAATGCAGCCCAAAACAAAATAAATAAATAAATAGATATAAAATAAAAAAATAAAGTTATAAAAATTACATTAAAAAAAAGAATCCGCCTGACAATGCAGGGAACACGGGTTCAATCCCTGCTCTGGGAAGATCCCACATGCCGCGGAGCAACTAAGCCTGTGCGCCACAACTACTGAGTCTGCACTCTAGAGCCTGCGTGCCACAACTACTGAAGCCCATGCGCCTAGAGCCCGTGCTCCGCAACAAGAGAAGCCACTGCAATGAGCAGCCCGCGCACTGCAACGAAGAATAGCCTCCCTCGCCGCAACTAGAGAAAGCCCGCGGGCAGCAATGAAGACCCAAAGCAGCCAAAAATAAATAAATTTATAAAAAACAAAAAAGTAATGTTGTAGAAATATATGTACTGTCATGGAAAGACCATTGTGGTGTATTATTAAGTGACAAAAGTAGAATACAGATCATGTATATCATGTGATTCTATCTTGTCCAGAGTTAACAATAGCTATTTCTGGTAGGTGATATATTTGTTGATTTTCTTTTTATAGTGAGCTACTTTTCTTAAAAAAAAAAAAAAAGAAAAGAAAAAAATAAATAAAAGGAACTTAATTTGGGGAACAAATACCGAAAAGTAAAAGAACACCTCCACAGAAAAATGGGCAGTGGGTCTGAGCAAAACATGCTCATAAAAAAAGTGCAATGAGCCAAAAAACACATATGGGAGTTTTCATTCTTGGTAATAATCCAACATGCAATTAAAACAAAACTGACATGCAATTATTTTCTTCCCTTCCTTTCTTTCTTTCTTTCTTGCCCATTGAACTGGAAAGCTTCTCCCACAAGAAAAGAATGCTGTTTTGGGGGTGGAATGAAATGTGCAATCTCACAGGTAAAACTTTTTGATGAAAAATTTGTCAATGGGCAGAGTTTCAAAAATCCTCATTCTCACTGACCCCACAAGTCTACTTCAGAACATGGAGTCTATGGAATGGAATAGAGGTTCCCAGTAAGGCTCATGTCCAGAATTTCCATGTCAGTTTTCCACGCAACGAAGAATGATTGATTGGAAACAGTCTAATTGTTCAGGGAGAGAGAAAGGGTTAAATCTCTTATGCTGGATGCACATGCTGCATTATTAAACAAGTATTTGAAAGCGTATTTAATTACAGAGATTTAATGCCCTAGGGAAATGTTCAGGATATGAAGATGAGTTAAAGAAAAGCAGGTTATAAAGAAGCATATGTGATATCCTAATTTTGAAGAAAAGAAACAAAATCATTTTCATGTGCTTAAATTCAGCATACCTTTAAGAAAGATTGAAATAGTATAAGTCAAAATGTTACTAATAGGTATTTCAGGTAGTGGGATTATGAACAATTTTGGTGTTCTTTACATTTCTGTACTCTCAAATTTTGCATAATAAACATTCATTTGTACATTACTAACCAGAAAAAAAATCTGAAAACTATAAAGATATGCAATGAGCCCTGTGTGACAACCCTTGTTGAAATTAATAAGCACTAATATCTTTCAGGTACCTACAAAGTGCCAGACACTGTGCTATATGTGAATCGTTTCAATTCATTCTCACAACAATTCTGTGATGAAACTACTCTTTTGGGACCCATTTTATAGATGAGGAAATTGAGGCACAAACAGCTAAAGGGATTTGCCCCAAGTCATACAGCTAATAGATTCAAACTCAGGTGTGTCTGACTCCAGAGTCCATATTCTGAACCAACTCATAAGGACACTATTTCTCCAGAAGGAAAGTCCAACGCGCAGGCTCAGCGGCCATGACTCACGGGCCCAGCCGCTCCGAGACATGTGGGATCTTCCCGGACCGGGGCACGAACCCGTGTCCCCTGCATCGGCAGGCGGACTCTCAACCACTGCGCCACCAGGGAAGCCTTTGATTAACTATTATTTCAAAGTATAGGTCAAGAATCTTCTGGCGCTTGAGTGATTCATTTGTGATATAAACAAGTCCTCTGTGAAATTTAGTAAAGAGGAAGAGTGTGGTTTTTTTTCCCTGGAGTCACTTTTTAAAAAGTTGAGATATAATAGATATACAACATTTTCTAAGTTTAAGGTGTACAATGTGTTGATTTGTTATACTTATATATTGCAATATGATTACCACCATGTGTTGGCTAACACCTCCATCACGTCACATAATTATCATCTCTTTTTTGTGCTTAGAACATTTAGGATCTAGTCTCTTAGCAACTTTCAAGTATGCAATACAGTATTGTTATCTATAGTCACCATGCTGTGCATCAGATCCCCACAACTTATTCATCTTCTAACTGCCAAATTTGTACCCTTTAACCAAATCTCCCCAATTCCCCCAACTCTCAGCCCCTAGGAACTACCATTCGACTATCAGATTCTGTAAGTTCATATTTTTTAGATTCCATATACATGATACCATACAATAGTTGTCTTTGTCTGACTTATCTCACTTAGCATAATACCCCTAGGGTCCATGCACATTGTTACAAAAAGCAGGATTTCCTTCTTTCTCATGGCTGAATAATATTCCATTGTATATATCCATGTCTTCTTTATCCATGCATCCATTGATGGACACTTAGGTTGTTTCCATATCTTGGCTATTGTGAATAATGCTGCTATGAACATGAGAGTGCAGATATCTTTTCAACATCCTGTTTTCATTTCCTCTGGATGTATACTCAGAAGTGGGGTTGCAGGATTATACGGTAGTTCCATTTTTAATTTTTTTGAGGAACCTGTACTTTTATCGGTAATAGCCAAACCAATTCACATTTCCACTGTCAGTGCACAAGGGTTCCCTTTTCTCCACATCTTTGCTAGCATTTTTTATCTCTTGTCTTTTTGATGACAGCCACTCTAACAGGTGTGAGGTGATATCTCACTGTGATGCATTTCCCTGATAAGAAGGGTTTTAAACTACTGACTTAAATGCAGGTAAATGATCAGTTTTGATCAAAGTTCATAAGATTCTCAAAAAGTAGCTGGATTTAGTGTACCAGGCGATCTAGGTGTCAATGTTGGTGAGACATAAACTATGATGGCTCATTTAATTACACATAACCTGTGAAATAGGTATGTCCCCATTTTACTGATGAGAAAACGAAGACTTATTAGGAAAACATCAGACAAACCCCAAATGAGGGGCATTTCATACAATACCTGACCAATTATCACCAAAACTGCCAAGGTCATGAATAATAAGGAAAGTCTAAGAATCAGACCAGAAAAGACTGAGGAGACATACTGACTAAACAATTTTGTATTGTAGATGCGGTCCTTGAACCAGAAAAGGATATTAGTGGAAAAACTGGTGAAACCCACATAAAGTCTGGGCTTTAGTTATTAGTGATGTACAATACCAATGCTGGTTTCTCAGTTTTGATAAATGTATCATGGTAATGTAAGATGTTAATAATAATGGGGTTTGGGTGATAGAGATAAGGGAAGGTTCTACACTATCTTTGCAACTTTTCTGAAAATGTAAAATTATTCCAAAATAAAAAGTTTATTTAAAACACCTGAACAGTCTGTGATTCCTAGAAAATTTAAAACTAGAGTTGCCATATTATACAGCCATCCACTTCTGGGTGTATACCCCCAAAGAATTAAAAGCAGGATCTTGAAGAGATATTTATACACTCATGTTCATAACAGCATTATTCACAATAGCCAGATGGCGGAAGGAAGCCAAATGTCCACAGCCTGATGAATGGATAAACAAAATGTGGCATATACACAGAATGGAATATAATTCAGCCTAAAAAAGAAGGACCTGGGCTTCCCTGGTGGTGCAGTGGTTGAGAGTCCGCCTGCTGATGCAGGGGACACGGGTTCGTGCCCCCGTCCGGGAAGACCCCACATTCCACGGAGCGGCTAAGGCCGTGAGCCATGGCTGCTGAGCCTGCGCGTCCGGAGCCTGTGCTCCGCAACGGGAGAGGCCACAACAGTGAGAGGCCCGCGTACCGAAAACAACAAAAAACAAACAAACAAAAAGGAAGGACCTTTCAAAACTTCCTACGACGTGGACGAACCTTGGGGACATTATGCTCAGTTGAAATAAACCAGTCACAGAAACATAAATACTGCATGATTCCACTTATTTGAGATGCTTAGCATAGTCAAATTTGTAGAGACAGAAAGTAGAATGGTGGTTGCCAGGGGATGGAAGGAGGGGGGAATAGGAAGTTATTGTTGAATGGATACAGAGTTCCAGTTTTTCAAGAAGAAAAGAGTTCTAGAGTTGGTGATGGTGTCACAACAACATGGACTGTACACTTAAAAATGGTTAAAATGATAAATTTTATGTCATATGTATTTTACCACAATTAAAATAATCAATGTTTTAAAATCTGAGACTTTGATTAAGCAACTCACTAAGGGTCACCTGATAACTACTGGATTCAAACTCAGGTCTTTCTGACATCAAATTACATGTTCTTTCCAGTTCCCCCTGTTGGGGTGGTGACAGGCTAGCGATGATCTGTGTGGTTCCGGAAGTGTCCATTCACTGAGACCCTGCTTTCTCTATCTCTGCTGCCTGAAATACAACCCATCCTGGCTTCATTTCACCAGGAGGCAGGTGAGCTGTCGGGGACCCAGGCAAGTTGACTTGGTGTTAAGCCCTGGTTCTGCTACGTCCTGATTGTCTGACCTAAGTCAAGACCAGTGAGCTCTCTGGGTCTCATTTTCCCTGTCTGACTTGAGGAATGAGGGTTGAAACAAAGTCTCTGCTTGAGGGCTGTTCAGAGGCTGAAGAGGGAGGCGAGGTTGACTCACTAACCACTGGAGGTTGCCAGGCAGGGCTGGTGCCAACGTGACCATGAGTCCTACCAAGAGAAGGAGATGCAGCCTAGAGTATTCTCTGAACCGCTCATGGAAGAGGAGACACTGGGCTCAAGCCACAAAAGACAGAGCACAGGTGACCCTTAAAGAAGGATATTCTAGGAGAAAGAAAAAGCTAAGGAGACAGGGACCGTTAGATACCAGGTGGCTGGGAGCGGTGGGGAGAAATCTGCTCCTTTTTAAGGTAAACCTGGAGAGACTATTTTTTTTTCTTTTTGGCTGCATTGCATGGCTTGCGGGATTTTAGTTCCCTGACCAGGGATTGAACCAGGGCCCTTGGCAGTGAAAGCGCGGAGTTCTAATCACTAGACTGCCAGGGAACTCCCTGGAGAGACTGCCTAGAGGCTATAAGAGCAGAGAGATTGGAAGGCAGAGAGACCTGTTACCTGGCATCTTTCCACTCTCATTCTGCAGCCACCAGATCCAGGATGTCCGTTCATTCATTCACTCATTGGTTCTACATGTATTTACCGAGCTGGAGCAGTGGATGAAACGGTGAGCTGAAGACATTTGATTCCTGCCCCAATAGAGAAGGATGGCTGCAACTGTTTGCCTGTCTGACTCCATGCACCTTTGTGGAATGACTGAGGATCTTGTTTTCATATGCCTCCAGGCCTTGGCCCTTGTGGTTCCCTCGGCCTGGAACACTCTCCAGTCTGCATGGCTTCTTCTTGCTGAGATGGTGTAGAGTCAGTTCCCCGCCTGCCCCCTCCCCCTTTAGCTCTTCACCCAGATTTACGAATCTCAGTACCATTTATCACTGTTGAAGTTCCTTTGCTTGTTGGCTTGTCTGTCCTTTCTCAGTAGAATGTAAGCCACTCAAGAGCAGGGTCCTTACCTGTCTCACTGCCCACAGAGTCTCAGGGACTAGTCCGTGCCTGGTAGCAGATCAGGGCTCGATAATGTGTAATAAGAGAATGCATGGATTTTGTAGATAAGGAAGCAGATGCAGAAAAGGGAAAGACTGGTCATGAGCGTGAAATTGTATAATTATAGACCCAGTACTAAACGAGCATGGGCATTTCAGTGATGGAATGGAGGGTGGCAATTTAAAAACAATAACAAAACTAAGAGACAAAGGAGGTGAAGTAAGGGCAGGTGGGAGCAAGGAGTTGCCTGCTTTCTAAAATGGAGATATCTATAATCAACACCTTTTAACATATTTGTCGGCCATTTGTATGTCATCTTTGGAGAAATACCTGTAAATAAATAAATAAAGTGGAGAGATCTACAAAGAAAACACCATGACTTCACTCTCCTCTTTTTCCTCATCTCTTTTCTGAACCTTGGTTGCTGAATTATTTAGGAAGCACTATCTCTCACGTGGTAAAGGAAGATTTAAAGTTTAACAGTTCCTTCAGCTTCATGTTGGCTTCCTCGTCTTCTACTAAAAGAAAATGAAATAAATTAAAAAATAGCAACTATAAGGTATTAAGATTTAAAAATAAACGTATTTTTTCTGTCTGTCAACCCTGCACCTATCTCAATAAATAAATAAATATGCTTAAAAAGATGTTTGGGATTTATCTAATATTTATGAAAGTTATTTCTGGCTGATAAAATTTTGATTTTCTGTATTTTCCTGCATAGTTTTAAGTTTTTACAATGTACATGTATTGTACCCCTTTTGCAAGAAGAAAACGATTTTTAAAAAACTATTGAGAACAGGTACACCAAAATGTAATTGATAGTTAATTTTGGATGGTAGGAATATTAAGAGTTTTTTTTCTTTTTTTTTTTTTTTGCGGTACGCGGGCCTCTCACTGTTGCGGCCTCTCCCGTTGCGGAGCACAGGCTCCGGACACGCAGGCTCAGCGGCCATGGCTCACGGGCCCAGCCGCTCCGCAGCATGTGGGATCCTCCCGGACCGGGGCACGAACCCGCGTCCCCTACATCGGCAGGCGGACTCTCAACCTCTGCCCCACCAGGGAAACCCTAAGATATTTTATTTGTAATTTTTCTGAAATTTTTTTATTTTAAAGAGGAATTTATAAAAGGAAAAATGTGAATTTAAGATTAATGCTTCAGGGATCCAGAGAGGGCAAGCAGAGTCAAGGTCAAGGTTGATGAGTCCTGGGTCAAGGCATCTTTTCAGCCAGGAGAGGCCTCAAGGCAGACAGCTAACAGGAAGGATACTGTAGCCAGATTAGGGTCTCAGGGAATGGAATTGAAGTTGCTATTGGAAGCTGGACCTCTCCTGGCTTGTGGGCGCCCAGCAGGAGCACACCGGCTTCCCCCTGGGTGACAGAGGTCGGTTCCAGGGAGAATTTTTAAGCAGTGAAAGGGCTAAATTCTCACAGTTCCTACAGTGCCTATACAGATGCTGAGGTTTGACAACTGGAGCTCAGAGACCTGTCCAGACCCTCGCAGGAAGCCAGGTACAGAACAAGTGTTCCATGATTATAAATGAATCTGTGTAGTAGGCGGTACGTGGAGCATCACGTGAAGTTTTTTTTTTTTTTTTTCTTTTTCTAGAGAGGAGAGCCATTCACTTTGGGAAGAAGCCACTGGAATAGGAGAAACTGCATAAGACAGGGGAGGGAGGGAGGGGCCCAAGGCCACTGGGTGGGTTAAAATGATAGGGGAGGTAAGGCACTGGGTGGGGGACAGAGAGGCAGCCTTCACTTCCATAATGTTGAAATCACACACTTGTGTGTCTGTCTTTTCACCGGACTGTGACCTCCTTCTACGGCTTGTATCCCCATCGCCTAGCAGGGCGCCCGGTTCCCCTAAGTGCTCCATAGATGATGAACTGAACGGAGGCAGCTCCTCGCTTCGGTCCGGTCCCGGGCTCTTGTAGAGAAAGCAAGATAAACGCATTCCCCGCAGGAGGCCAGGGTTCTCTTGTTCCTTTGGGGGAGACTACTGGGCATTCACAGGGGTAGTTTAATACTCCGGAGTGGAGGGATTGGTGCAGACAGCCGGTCCTCTGCACGGATTTGCCAACCTCAGCCCTGGGGGACAGCTGGAGACGTCGAAGGAGGTGGGAAGGTGCGTGCGCCCCTCTTACCAGGCCCGCGGATGCTGGTGGTACCCAAGGAGGCGCCAGGATCACTAGGGATAGAGCTAAGCCAGGGGTCTTCTGCGCGAAGTGCTCCCATCTCAGAGCATCCTGGTTCACCTATTTCTCCAAACTCGCCTTCCCCATCTGGCAAGTGGGAAGGCTCGCTGGCTCCAGGACCCCTGGGGGCGGGGCGGTGGGGGGGGGGCAGAGAGCAGGACTGCTGAAACAGCTGCACGCAAGTGAATGGGCATCAGCACGGGGTTCGAGCTGGCTCTCTCGGGCCGCGGCGCGAGCGCGGCCAGGTTCCCCAGCCCCGTGCGGAGCGTGCCCTCCCCGCGCCGTCTGGGCCCCCGGCGGCCCAGGCCCTCCCCGCCTCCGCGCGCGGCCCTCCGCGGCAAGATGCCCCGAGCTGCTCCGGTCGCGGGCGGAGGGGCTCGCGGGGCGGCGGGCCGGGCGGCGGGGAGCTGAGGGGCGCGGGCAGCGCTGGGGCCGAGGACGCACGCGGCCAGTCGGGCGGCGCGCGCTTTCCCCTCCCCCGCAGCCCGGAGCGCGAGCCGCCGTGACGTCACGGGCCGCCCTCCAGCCCCGCGCTCCAGCGGGCCGAGCGCGTGCGGCCGCCGAGCACATGGGCCCGCGGGCCGGGCGGACTCCGGGCGGCCGGGACCCGGAGTATCAGCGAGGGGCCGCGAGCGAGGGTGGGCCCCGGCACGCGCCCGGAAGCCCCTGAGTGGATTTCCACGCGGAAAGGCTGTTGGCGGCCCCGGTGACCTGCGGAGACACGGCTGAATCCACCTTCCAGTAAGTTAGAATTCTGTCCTCTCCCTTTCTGGAAACTCGGAAGCCTCGGCCTTGCGGGTCGGGATGCGTGGTGAGTAACTGGACGGAAGGAAGGAGCTTTCGGATGCCAATGGGTGTGTTCACCGTGCACTTTTCTCATCCCCAGACTCTGGACTGGCAGCGAGTTTGGGCGTTTGGGGTGGGGGGAGGGGAAGAGGGTGACATCAAATGGCCCTTGCAGGGAGATAATTCTGGATTTGTGCTCTTGCTGAAAAGCGTGTTATTATCTAAGCTCCCAATATAGACCCCCTCCCGTCGGTACGGGTTTGGATCCGCAGAGACGGTCTGGAGGCCCCTTTTGCTAACCGAGAGGTCTGTGAACCATACGATGCGACCTCCATCCTCTGACCGTCTCCTCCCCCTTAACCCCTACAAGGTGATTTCCGAAAACTCAGCAACTCTGTTTCTTGAAACTTTCTCAGCTTTTGCATTGCACTTACTGATTTGCCGGGGCCCTCGCACCCCTATCGTGGTAATTCTTTTGGCATGGATTGCTGATTTGGTTAGATTTATCCTCCCTAGGCTAATGTGCTCTTATTTATGCCAGTGTTTGTGGTCCGGAGTGTAGACTCTCGGGAAGGGCAGCCATGAGGCTGCATGTGTTCGGTGCGCAGATACACCATGAATTTTCCTGAGAGTTGGCAGGCATGGAATATTCTTGTGTTCACTCGAGCCCCTGATTTCAGGCCCTTCTGTAAGTTGGGAGAAGAGAGGAAGTCCCTTGTGAGGGGTTTTAGGGAGAAGAGGGTGAGGTTGTGGTGTTTCCTTTCTGCTCTTCTGTTCTCCAGAGAGGCTGGCAGCCCCGTCTCATCCCTCCGTTCCCCCACCATTTGGCGTCCTGGCTACTGGAGCTGTTTAGTTGCTGGAGAAAACCCTGAAGAAACGTGTGTTTGTCTGCGGTGGCTGGGCGGGGCTCTGAGGAGGTAGGGACTGCATCTGCTCTGCTGCTTGTCATAGGGTGTCGCAGGCCTCTTTTGCATACTGGCAGCGACAAGTTGAGGCTTGTTCGTTTGACACAGTCCTGTGGTCACAGCGAATCTCTCTAAAGCTCTAACCAGTGGAGAAGGGGGGTGTATGGATCCTCTGAACTCTGAGTGGGACTTCCTGAAAGATTTATTAGGAGAAAAACCTTCCTGGAAGCAGCAGAAGAACGAACACAGAATCTCTGGCTGGGCAGAGCCTCGTGGCCTGGTCTCCAGTATCTGGGAGCAGTTACATCTTGGAGGTGAGGAGTGCCTCGTGGTCTGAGGCCTTGGCACGAGGGTCCGACTGGAATTCCATGCATGGGTCTGGTGATGGAAAGGCTCGGTGGGTGCAGGGCCGGTCATAATGCTGTACCCAGTGAACTCCCCGGGGGGATTTGTTATGTGATCACATTTTTGTTTTGCCTGGTTAAGCGTGGTTTTTATTCTTGTTGTTGCTTTGCCGACTTTGAGTGCAGAATTTTGCATAAACCAGGCTTCCCCTGAAAAGTAGAAGAAATCCGTTTCTTTTTATGGTTGCTTTTCCTCTCTCTTCCTCCGTCTCCTCTCCGTCCCTCCTCCATGCTGTCCGGTTTGTCCTTTCTGTCCAGGGCTGGAGCTTTTCTGGACTGGAAAGAGGGAGTTCTTCTCAGCTCTGAAATATCAGAACTCACCCCCTCCCGCCCCCTCCAGCCCCGCAACTGATTTCTGTGATTGCTGGTCTGAAACCCGGTGGTTCCTCACCGTCCACATCCAGTTGCTCTCTTGTGCTTTTAGCTTCTTTTTCTTCCTCCTAAATGGCAGGCAGGCAGGCTGCGTTTGGGAGTCTGTGTCCCAGGGCCTTCTGCCTGCCCGGGATGGACAGTTTTCTCGGACAGCTCAACGAAAGAACCTCCTGGACGATAAGACAGCCTTCCTTTTATTCCTCTTTGTGTGATTCTCCCTGAATTTGGTCACACCAGTGGCGGTGTTGACCCTTTCCTGCGGAAGTGAGGACCTGGGATAGTTGCTGGTCCATATTCTTTGGCGAGGTAGCCGCGGGCCTGCTAACGAATGGCCGCACTTCACTGTGTTAGATGTCAGATGGCTTTCTGGATGCTCGAGCTTTTTACTTTGTATTTCCTTTCCTAGTTGGCTGGAGACATGGCATTCTCCCTGTTTTGTTTGTTTTTTTTAAACTCCGGATGCTGGTTTGTAATCTCTGTAAGAGGCCAGGACTCCTCCTTTATATACCCTGTGTCTGCGGCGGGGTGGGGGGAAACCCTGAATCAAGATGGAAACAGAGCAACAACGTGGAATAATTTTGACCGTAGATGAGTTCCGTTGATGGTCACTTCTACCCCTTCCCTAGAAAACCTCAGAAACTCTAGGCCTTACAGGAGAATGCTGCTAAAATGGGTCCTTTGACGGGTTCTTCCTCTCTCTCTTCCGTTTTTCTGGTCCCCAGTAATCTAAGGATCTAATAACAGTAATAGTAAATGATAATAATAATAGTTTCTTTCTTTGTTTTTTTGGCCGTGCCGTGTGGCACACAGGATCTTAGTTCCCCCACCAGGAATCGAACCCGCACCCCCTGCAGTGGAAGTGTGGAGTCTTAACCACTGGACCGCCAGGGAGGTCCCAATAATAGAAGTAGTTTCTATAGTAACATTGAAATCGTATATCAGGCCAAGCATGTTCTTCCCATTTCATGCTCGCTATAGCCGCACCAAGGCAGTTATGATAAAATGTCTAGCAGTGATGGAGTTCTTATGACGGGCCAGACTCAGTTCTAAATGCTTTAGATATGTTATCTCATTTAATCTCCCAACCATCGCATAAGGTATTATTATTATTATTATCACTGTTTTGCAGATGGGGGACCCACAGCTCAGAGAGATTAAAAATATCCCTACCCTCACCGCCAGGTCACACAGCTAAGGAGTGGTAGAGCCACTGGGATTTGGACCTGGGCCATCTGGCTCCCTGGTTCTCTAACCACTCCTAGAAGTTAGAGGACAGTGAAACTAAAAGTAAGCAAGGATGCTTCTCGGCCTGGAGCGGGAGGGATCAAGTGTGTTCCCCAGCCTGCCCTCCTTACCCGGCACAGATGGAAACCCCAAACCCTGTGTGAAGACACTGCCTGCTCTGGCTGCCGGCCCGTTCCACTAACGCTGGGGTCAGGAAGCCATGGGAGGGGGGGCTGCAGCGTTTGGAAGATTCTGGACGGGGGTCTGGGGAGCCCGCGCAGAGCCTCAGTCTTGGTGTGAAATCTATGGGCATTTGCAAAACGCTACATCCAGGCGTCCTGCCTGGCTTTGTGACCAGCATATAATCACTGTGAACATTCAGAGCAGATGGGAGACAGAGCTCTTTCTGCAAATGATCACATACCCTCCCCCCCATCCCCTGCCCCCGCCCCCCAAACTATCTGAGTACCTGTCTCTCTCCTGCGTGTGTTCTGGTCCTGTAGCAGCCCTAACAATACAAGGATTGTGGTGGCCCCTCTCCCAACCCTGTCATTAAAAACGAAAACAATGCCAGCCCATAAACACAAGATTCACATACACGAGGCCAAAATGGTCTCAGTCACTTTTTAATTCCAGAATTCTGAATGTTTTTCTTTTATTTTCTCTTCCTCTTTTTTTCTGAGGGGGGCAGGCAGGGGTATGGGGTGTTGTTTTGCTGGTGCCTGGTGGGTAGTCCGAGCCCCAGGGTTATTTGTTGACCTGCCTCTTTTCCCTCCTGGACCATGCATTTCTTGGGAGCAGCAGGGGGCGGGGAAGGGGTGGGGGATGCTGGCAATCATCTTCGTCTGGTGGCTCACGCAGCCCTGGGACTTTGTTGGATCAGGTGGCTGTCAAGAACTGCTTTATTTTCAAGGAAACAAGCGATGCCCAGTCTCCAGTCATTGTCTTCTTAGATGTGAAACAGCCCGACAGGGTGGGAAGCAGAGGGTTTGCCCTGAGGGAAGGGACAGGGAAGAAAGGAAGGAAGACTGAAAGCGGCAGAAGGCACCTGGGTCGCCTGAGGGGCCGTGCAGACCTGGGTTCCTTTGGGGCAAGTTACCTGACCTCTGTAAGCCTGTTGACTCGCCTATGAAGTGGGGATGGTAAAGCACCAGCTTCACCGGTGGCTATGAGGAGGAAATAGGGGATGAACAGCTGGCGGGTGTTCAGCACAGCGCCTGGGCTCCTGGTAAGTGCTCAGCAAGAGTTAGCTAATATTATTACTGTTACAATTATTGGGTTTTATTATTACTTCCTGTGGCTGCTTGGAGTGGTGGTTTCTGAATACGTTATAATGCGTAAAGGTAACATTCTGGTTACATAGATCATAAAATGGCAGTGACTTCACTAGTGTTCTTTGCAAGCATCTGAACAAAACACTGGCTAATAGATGTAAGAAAGAGATAGAAATGGGGAGAGGTCTCAGAAAGGACAGGAATCAGAGGGTGCCCCTCAGGTGTCAGCCTGCATTTATATGTATATATAAAGTTTTTTTCTTTTTTTGGCTGCGTTGGGTCTTTATTGCTGCGCGCAGGCTTTCTCTAGTTGCGGCAAGCCGGGGCTACTCTTCGTCGCGTTGCGCAGGCTTCTCAATGTGGTGGCTTCTCTTGTTGAGGAGCACGGGCTCTAGGCATGTGGGCTTCAGCAGTTGTGCATGCAGGCTCAGCTGTTGTGGCTCGCGGGCTCTAGAGCGCAGGCTCAGTAGTTGTGGCGCACGGGCTTAGTTGCTCCGTGGCATGTGAGATCTTCCTGGACCAGGGCTCGAACCCATGTCCCCTGCAGGACATTGGCAGGCGGATTCTTAACCACTGTGCCACCAGGGAAGTGCCATCAGCCTGCTTTTGCAGGTTACTTCAGCTCTCGCTGCTGCTGAGAGGAGAATAGTTTCCCCCTCCCAGGGATGATGCAAAGCACTTAGCACAGTGGCAGTAAGCTCTTGAGGAAGACGTAAAAATGATTGTTATTATTGGTTATTCTTCAGGGCTCCCTTTCCCTGGTAATTTGGCCCTAACATTTGCTACTCTGTTTAAGATGGATTGGTTGAGCCATTCATTTACTGAGCAGTTACTGGGTGGCAGGCACTGTTCTAGCTCCTGGAGATCCAGCAGGGAAGAAAAGAAACAAAAATCTTTGTCCACCTGGAGTTTCCATTCTATCCAAGCCACACAGTGGGGTCAGGGTGGTCCCCACAGGGAGTTGGGGAACGGATAGAGGCAGCGCAGGCAAAAACTCCACTGACTCCTGACACCACTGTATTAGTAGATGTAAGGTGCTTAGCACAGGGCTGCCGTGTGGTAGTGACTATGTAAGTGGTGGTTGCTATATTTATAATTATTGCCTTCCTTTGGGGGCTGCCTCATAAAATAGCAACCTCCCTAACTCCCATTTCCATTCCTGAGTCTCACTGTTGTCCATAGTACTTGTTATGGACTGAATGTGTTTCTCCAAAATACATATGTTGAAATATTAACCCCCAATGTGATGGTATTTGGAGATGGGGCCTTTGGGAGGTAATTATGGATAGGTGAGGTCATCAGGGTGGGGTCCTTGTGAGGTGATTAGTGCCCTTATCAGAAGAAATACCAGGGAGCTTGCCTCCTCTCTCTGGCCATGTGAGGACACAGCAAGAAGGTAGTTGTTTACAAATCAGGAAGAGAGCTCTCATCAGAAACCAGATTGGCCAGAACCTTGGTCTTGGACTTCCTAGCTTCCAGAACTGTGAGAAATACATTTCAATCATTTAAGCTACCCCATCTGTAGTATTTTGTTATGGCAGCCTGAACAAACTGAGACAGTACTAATCGTTACCTGATATACCGTATATCTGTCTTCTCTCCTGAAATTGTAAACTCTGTAGGGCTGAGGGCTTCATTCATTCATTCATTCATTTATTCATTTTCATCAATTCAACGCATACTTGTTGCATGCCTACTCTGTGCCAAGCAGGGTGCTAGGTGCTGGGAAGGTGGAAAGGAACAAGAAAGATGTTGCACGAATGGTGCTTGCATTGCAGCTGAGGTAGACATTGGGAACAGCAGACATAATAAACTGAGGACATTCACAGTGTATTTGAGGGTAATGTGTTCTATGGGAACAAGTGGAGCAGAGTCAGGGTCTGGAGGACTGGGGTGGGCTGCAGTGTTAAGGTGGCTTCAGGGCAGACTCTGTTGACAAGCTGTTACTGGAGCAGCCTTGAAGGGGTTAGTCTTAGAGGATGGTGTTCCTGGCCCAGGGAAGAGCCAGGTTCGAGGCTGAGGGCAGGGGTGGGCCTGTGAGAGGGAGAAGCAGGATGAAGAACGGATTGGAGTGGTGAGAGCTAGGTGGACAGAGGTGGAAGGGGAAACCAGAGCAGTGTTCAGCGGCGTTGCACGTGAAGTCTCTGGGCCTTTCTAAAAGACTCTGTCTTGTGCACAGTAAAATGGGGAGCGACTGAAGGGTTTAAAACAGAAAGCTGATTTGCTCTGACTTAGCTTTCAAAATGATCAATCTGGCTGCTGTGTTGAGAAGAGACTAAATCTAGGCCAGCAGTCAGGGCACCCGGGTCAAACTGCAGGGGATGCAGGTGCTTGGTCCAGGCTGGTAGTGGTGGACAGGAGCTTCTGGACTGCTCACTGGTGCACTAAAACTGCCCTATCCAATGCGGTAGCCACTACCTTTATGTGGCCGCTGAGCACTTGAAATGAGGCTAGTCTGAATGGAGATGTACTAAAATACACGTCGGATTTCAAAGACTTAACACAAAAAAAAGTGATATATATTCCGTAACATCTTAAGGAAAAACCCGAATGAACTTTTTGGCTAACCCAATATCTCATTACTGAATTCGTTAACGTTAATTATGTGTTGAAATGGTATCTTGGATATATTGGGTTAAATATGATACATCACTAAAATGAATTTCACCTGTTCCTTTTTTTTTTTTAAAAATGCGGTTACTGGAAAATCTAAAATGACCCGTAGCTCAAATTCCATTTTTATTGGGCAGTGTAGCTCTACGACAACGCCTGGGCCGTGATGAGCATTCAGTGAATCCAGAGTGAGTGAGTGAGGGCCAGGCACAGGGGATTCTGCACGGAATAAGGAACCATCCCTGTCTTCAAGAAGCTCCCAGTGTGGGGACTTCCCTGGTGGCGCAGTGGTTAAGATTCTGCCTGCCAATGCAGGGGACCCGGGTTCGAGCCCTGGTCCGGGAAGATCCCACATGAGGCAGAGCAACTAAGCCCGTGCGCGACAATTACTGAGCCCATGAGCCGCAACTACTGAAGCCCGTGCTCCGCAGCAAGAGAAGCCACCGCAATGAGAAGCACGTGCACCGCAACAAAGAGTAGCCCCCACTCGCCGCAGCTAGAGGAAGCCCGTGCGCAGCAACGACTGCTGACCAGAGCGGCTGGGAGGCAGGGAAGACAGGTGGAAATGGAGCTGCAGGCAACTAGGTCTGGTGTGGCTGAGAAGGCTCGAGCAGGAGGGACGTGGGAGATAGGTCTCCAGTCTTAGTGAGGGCCTTGCAGACAGGGAACAGAGAGCTGAGGACCCTGGGCCTTGGGACTGTGCCTGAGGTGGGAGAGGCAGGAGTGGCCAGTGGGTCAGCCCCACCTGCTGGCCCACTGGCCACTTAATGACCAGCAGAAGTGATTTAAATGGGTCCTGCCAACCCTGGGATTGTAACCAGGAGTAAATTCCCAGGTTTACATTTAGAAGGATAACAAATGTAATAGAGGATGGCTCTTCAGAGGGAGGTACCTGAAATGGCCCTGGGTGGACAGAACTGTAATTAGGGAAATTGGAATTATCTTTCCTCCGATGAAAAAAATACAAGCTTATCTCTAAAATTCTGGGGGGAAAAGTCTATAAAGATAAGTATTATTTCTTGAGTTAAATCCAATCACTGTTTTGTCTTTACTGTAGCTTTTTTAAAAAAGGTTGTAATTATGGTATGTATCAATATGTTTGTGTCCTGGCTTTTCTTAGCTATCATTAAGTTGTAAGCATTCCTGAATATTATTACATATGCTTTTGTCCATGTCATTTTTTATTGGGTAGATGATATTTCTGCAATGCTTAGCTCATAATAGAGCTACATATAGCTTACATATGTAAGTTTTCTATTTTTCGTTTCATTTTTTTGATAAACCCCCTGTCCTAGGATTATTGCATCAGAGCATCTCACTATTTATTTATTTTTGGCTGCGTTGGGTCTTCGTTGCTGCACACGGGCTTTCTCTAGTTGTGGTGAGCAGGGGCTACTCTTCTTTGCAGGGTGCAGGCTTCTCATTGCGGTGGCTTCTCTTGTTGTGGAGCACGGGCTCTAGGCACACGGGCTTCAGTAGTTGTGGCCTGCAGGCTCAGTAGTTGTGGCTCGTGGGCTGTAGAGCACAGGCTCAGTAGTTGTGCTGCACGGGCTTAGTTGTTCCGTGGCATGTGGGATCTTCCCGGTCCAGGGCTTGAACCCGTGTCCCCTGCACTGGCAGGCATATTCTTAACCACTGTGCCACCAGGGAAGCCCCACATCTCACTATTTTAAAAGTTTTAGTTAAATATTGTAACTCATGAGATTTGCACGGAAGCTAAATTTGCTGTTATCTGGTGAGACACGTGATGTTTGTTGCTGTCCATGATACGCTATGTCATGAACAATTACGTATAGCGTGTATTAAATGCTAGACACGTGTGCATATACATCATATGCACCTGTATTAGCTTTTTCTTAACTTCCATTTATTTAGCAGATATTTGTGGGATGCCTGTTGTGTGCCAAGCACTGTTCAAGGTCTTGGATGTTCAGTGGTGATCACAACAGGTATGGTACCAGTTCTAAAGGAGCTTATTTCTTAGTGGGGAGACAAGCAAACATACACCAAAAAGTAACACTACTGTCAGGAATATGAAAGAATATGAAATCGAATAATGTGGAAGATAGTGTGTATGAGGTGAGGGGATTCACACTGAAATCCTACATTTGAGTGAGACACGAAGATTTGGGGGAAGTTAACCAGAGAAGGAGCAAAGCACAAAGGAGAAGATTGATGAATATGACTGTATTGTAAAGAAAAAAAGACTAAGAAAAAAAAAAAAAAAGAACAGCTTTAATAATAAAGAATAAAGAGTTCCCCAAAGTCAAACAGTTCTCAAAAGAAGAATGCAAAATGGACAGTACCTGTGAAAGGATTCCAAATGTCCCTAATATAGGCAGGTGTACCGAGGTCTGATCTGTAGACACTAGGGTCCACCCTGTTTAGTAGACAGCGCTAGGTGGTTTGATAAATGCGCACAGCTGTGTAACGCAGTCGTGTAATCATCATCACGAAGATACAGAACATTTCCATCCCCCGCCAGAGTCCCTCCTGCTTCTTTGTAGTCAACCTCCTCCCTGACCCTCAGCTTCTAACAATCACAGATTTGTTTCCCGACCTCACGGTTTGGTTTTGCCTTTTGTGTATAAATGGCATCGTCCAGGATGTAGCTCTTTGAGCCTGGTTTCTCTCCTGCAGGTGAGATCTTCCACGTAGTATGTGTCAGTCGTTGGGTGGATTAGGTTGCAGAGTAGTGTCCTGTTCTCTGGATATGCCACTGTTATCCATCTTCCAGTGGAAGGACACTTGCGTTGTTTCTGGGGCACGTTTTTTCACGTTTTAAAACGTGCCCAAAATAGGAAGTCTGACGCAAGTCTTGGGGAGGCTGTGTGGGGCCTGGGGTCCCCTGACTCAGCTGGTGAGTGCGGGGTTGCGTGAGAGACCAGTTGGCAGAACGCAATGAAATCAAAACATACGTGCAGCCCCACGCCTCGGTACATCTGAGAATTCACAGCTCATGTTATGTGTTGTTGAAGGATACTTCGAGGTGGGTGTGAATGTCTAAAAGAAAATGGACTGGAAGGATCTAGATCAAATGCACTCTCATCCTCCTGGGAGGGAGGAGAGGATGGGGCTGGTGGTGACGGTCAAAGGCTACTTTAACTTTACCTTTCATGTTTTATAAAAGAAGAATATAGGCACATATATCACTTCTGCATTTTGAAAACATATAGTAAGGAAAGCAGACCGTGTGTATATATGACAACATGTTCATGGTTGTAAATTCTGGGTTTTTAAAATTTCTTTTAAAAACTAGTTTGAAGGGACTTCCCTGGCGGTCCAGGGGTTAAGACTCCAAGCTTCCACCGCAGGGGGTGCGGGTTCGATCCCTGGTCGGGAAACTAGGATTTCACATGCCTAGGATTTCACATGCCACCAAAGCAAACAAACAAACAAACAACAAAAAAACTAGTTTGGGGGGGAGGTATTCTAGCCTGAGAGAACAGCATGCATGAAGGACCCAAGGCAGGAAAACGTTTGGGAAGTTCATGATGTCAAGAGACTCCTGTGGGTGGAGTGGAGTGAATGTCCAAGGGTAAGAGACACAGGACCTGGACGGGGTCCAGGGTGGGCAGGTGCCTGGTCTTGGAGGCCTTAAGCACTAGTCCAGGCCTCTGTGGGCTGCTGAGTGGGGCAGAGGCCTGGTTTGATTGACATTTTTGCTCGGTAGACAATGGATTGGATGGTTGACAGTGGTAGCTGGGCCCGTTTGGAGGCTGTGTGGCAGCCATCCAGATGAGGACCCTGGAGCCTGGCTCTAGCAGTGGAGAGGGGGAGAAGAGGACAAATTCAGTATTTATTTTGGGGAGAGAAAGGACTTCTGCCTGGAGGGCAAAGTTGGAAGGGATCCAGGTGGGACTGAAGAGGTAGCTGAGGACCTTCCAGTCCCCGTGAGGAGCTTGGACTTTATCCCGAGGGCGGTTGGGAACTGTGGGAAGTTTTGAACAGGGGCAGGGACGAGATCAGAGTGGCATTTCAGGGAGACCTGTGCACATGTGGTGTCCTGGGCCTGGGGTCACTGAAGAACATTCTGTAGTTAATGTGGCTGAGAATACACCAGCGACCCTCTGGTTGGATGCTTGGCTTTTCCTGTTTTTTAAAAGGAAAGAGGAAAAAGAAAAGGGCCTCTATGTGGGAAGCTCCTGAACTTTACGGGAGAGCAGCTGTAGGAACAGGGGTCCCTTCTGGCATTTATCGTGTCGGGGTTTATCCCACAGTCCACGTAAGTAATCATTCATCCAACCGGGGCCAGGGGCAGTTTTGGGATCACTTAGCCAATCTTCTCACTGAGAGACTTCAAAGAGAGATCACTCCTATCCTTGTGGTGTATCACTTTTTACAAAACAGACGGTTGCATTCGGTCCAAGAACAACCTATGAGGCTAAGGCCTGGCCGGGTTGACGCTCAGAGAACACCTCTGGTGGAGACCTGAGGCTTCTTCCGCACGCTGTGCTTCTCAATGTCATTGCATCCGGATCACCAGCCTTGCAGCGCCGCTCTCCCCTCAGCACACTTGGGAGGAGATGGCCTCCCAGGAAGTGCTCTTGAAATAGAAGGGGAGCTCGGGGCTTCCCCCTGGGCTTTGCTTGGTGCAGAGCTCCCCTGTCCTCTCGCCACGCCTCGAGGTTGGCCAAAGGCAGTGTCTCTTGCCTGTCATTTCCCTGGACAGTCCATATGTGCTTTCTCAGCTAGAGACATTCCCCACATACTTATCCCACTTTTCCCTGCAAAGGGTTTTGGAAAAAAACGAGGGGTGCCAAAGGATAGGGGAGATCACTGTATCAGTCATGGTAACGTGTGGAGGTGGTCTCGCAGCCGCGGCTTACACAGCAGCATACGACGGTTTTCACATTTTATACCTGAGCCGTTGCTGACACCCTTGACCCTTGATTATGCAGCTCTTTCCCCTTTGGTCCAGCAGTGAGACCCGGCATCACTGGCGCCACAACACCCTCTGGAGAGCATCCACTACCGGCCCCAGCTGTCTCCCTGCTCCCACGCCTGGCTTTTAAAAGGGCAAACTAGATCCTGAGACTCAACGACTTAAAAGCTTTTATGGCTTCCCATTATTAGTTCGAGTACCTGCTGTATAATAGACCCTCATGAGTATTGATTGAATTGCTGAGTGATGTGAACCCAGTGATGTGTATCTGGGGTAAGGACCCAGCCCTCACCAACCCTCCAGGCTGAGTGCTTTCTGCCAGACGGATGCCTCTGCTTGGATCAGAAGGGAGGCTTGTCTGATTAGAGGCAGCTGGTGAATGTCGGTTTTGAATAATGAAGGTTTGGAATGGCGTTATTCTGTGGAGAGGGTGGGTGCCTGCAGATTCACTTCTGACAGTCACGTCTCACCCAGCTGGGGAGATGGGACAGGTTTCAATTCCTTTCCCACTTCCTCCTCTAATTAACTCCTGTTGATGCTTTATGATTCAGCCTAGGGGTCACCTCCTTCAGGAAACATTCCTTCATCCCCTCCATGCGCCCTGAGTTATCACAACTCACATCCTGTTGTATTGTGTTGTGGCCCTGGATTCCCAACAGGGCTTGCAAACTCAGTTGCTTAGGAAGACGAGCAGATGATATAAATGCACCAGGTAGGAAGGGTGTGGACTGGCCAACAACTGGTCCCCTCTCTGGACCAGAGGCGGCTGCTCTTTGATTCCAGCTCCCCCTCTCCGCCTCCCCATTTCCCCAGGCCAGAAAGGAGATTCACGGCTGCCAGACCTTCTACTTTTGAAAGAGAAGCTGGGTATCATTCTTTTTTTTAATGAAAATTCTCCTGATTTTCAATGTTTCAATTCAGATTTTTAAAGAAGGCTCACAGGCCAAACAAAACACGTGTGGGCCCGACGTGGCCCCTGGGGCCAGCAGTTTGCAGCCCCTGCTTATGGCTCTCCCTGTCCCATTGCACAAGCTCTTCCAGACATGACGTGCTTTTCTGTGCCCCCAGCACCTTGCAGGGAGCCGGCAGGGCTTGGTGGGTGCTCCCTGCTTAAACCCTTATTGACTTGGGTGCTGCAATAGAGTGCCTCCCGCATAGACGGCATTTACATTTTTTCTCTTAGAACTGTTTGCACATAATGCTGTTCTGAGTTGCTTCTTCAGCCCCCTGCATGCTTTTGTGATAGGCTGTGTGTCCCTGGAAAACTAATCATTTCCTGTTAACTGCTCTTTTCCTTTTCCCCTTCCCTCTCCACCCCCTCAACACATGTTGGCCTTTTTTGGGGGATGTGTGGGGGGGAAGCCAGACCTTTCGTATCCTGCTGGGCTCCTAAAGTGTTGGTCAGCTGTTATTAGGCAGTGGTGGTTTCCGGCTAGCTCATGACTTTTGCCCTCCAAGTTGGTGAGCTTTTGCTCATTTCCATCGGGGGAAAATGCGTGACTTTCAGATTTCTCTTCGTTTACGGTGAGCCGTGGTGGCAAAGTTGCTTAAAGAAACGAGCCAATCAGCTACCAGGAGGAAGCAAAAGCCCCACCCTGTTTTGTTCCGTGTTTTCCATCTTGTTATCTGTCTTCACATTGTGGAGGCAAAATTCAACAAGGAGCTTAATATGTGCCTGAAACTGAGCAAGGCTCTGGGGAACTAGAAAAGAACCGTGGATTTGATAGTCTGGAAGATCCATCCTTACCTTTCAGAGATGCAGAGGGAGAGCAAAACCAACGACAGTGATGATACGGTGTTAATGCAGTTATAGTGCAGCGTCACGTTCTTTATTTAGCATTATTAGGAGCATTATTTAGCTATAAAATGGCATCATAGAGATATTAAGCCCTGACTCTGTGCCACCGTTAAGAACTTGTCCATATTAATCCATGTAGATAATAACTATGAACTGATTACACGGAAAAATCACAGCGGAACAGTGACATTCAATGACCCGGGATTTACTGTGCGTCTCACTTGCTGGTGCTGTGCTAGGGCTTGTAGCTACACTTGGGGAATCCCTTGAGATCCCCACCCCCCTAGTCCAGTGCAGGTATACAGACGTGTGCTTTTGCACATGTCGATGACACCAGGGTGAGGTCGTGGTTGTCAGAGAGGGACAGGGTGATGCTGGTTCTCAGGGGATGAAGCAGCTGATGGCTGAGGTCCAGCTGGCCTGGGAGGCTTCTTTTAGAGGAGGTGAGCCTTGCGATAGGGTAATGGGTGGCAGAAGGAGAGGGGTTTGCCTGTTACAGAAGGGCTATAGTCTCTGTTTCTTATCTTGGAATGGGAATACTATTTCCTCCTTCTGGTTGGTTGTAAGGATTTGTACCAATAACAATAGTATGATTACTGACAACAGCTGGTGTTCTGTGAGAGCCCACTGTGTGATGGGCACAGTGCCAAGGGCTTCCCTTCCATTACCCCATATACTGATCAGCAATACCTCATGGGATAGGAACCATCATCAGCCCTGTTTTTCAGATGGGACAATCTGAGGCTCAGAGACGTTAACTGACTTGCCCAAGTTCACACAGCTATTAAAAGGCAGGTTGGAACCCAGGTCAGAGTGCAAAGACTAGGTTTGGAACCAATCCATTAACCAATCTATTAACTTCAGATACCCAGGAAGTATAAAAATGAATCCTTTTCCCTAAGAAGTTTCTTTTTATTCCCAGCCCTGCTTTCCCATCCCCCTCTTCTTTATGCCCCCCCCCCCCCAAAAAAAAGGGCAGGACAGTTTGACTTTGGCTGCAAATTTTAGCTATGATAACCCACATCTCTGGTTCTAAACTAGACAATCTCTGGATGGAGACTGAGAGAGAAAAGGGGAAAATGAAAGTAGCAGTTGTCCTAGGTGATATGAATTACATTAAAATGGCTTCCAGGGCTTCCCTGGTGGCGCAGTGGCTGAGAGTCCGCCTGCCGATGCAGGGGACGCGGGTTCGTGCCCCGGTCCGGGAAGATCCCACATGCCGCGGAGCGGCTGGGCCCGTGAGCCATGGCCGCTGAGCCTGTGCGGCCGGAGCCTGTGCTCCGCAACGGGAGAGGCCACAACAGTGAGAGGCCCGCGTGCGCAAAAAAAAAAAAAAAAAAAATGGCTTCCAGGTTTTGTTGTTTCTGCGTCACAAACCCGTTTTAATTATACCTAGAAATTGGTACTGGTGAGTAAGAGTGGGGTTGGGGAGGGCCACGAGCAGACTGACAGAGAAGCCCCGAGGGCGAGGAAAACGTTTAGGTCTTTGGACCAGCATTCTCCTCTCTCGCTCTGGTCATTATTGTAAGTGGCTGGCAAGCTATAGGCAGCACGGGTGCTTCTGTCTTCTCAAACTCTGACCCCAGACTGTCTGCTTAGAACCTCAGCTTTGCCACTGAATAGATGCATGGCCTTCAAATCTCTGTACCTCCTGGTTTCTTCATCTGTAAAACGGGAGTAACAGCCCTGCTGTTCTAGGACGGTTAAGAGGATTAAATGAGTGAACACACAGAACGCCCTCATCCCCGATGCTGCTTTCTCTGTGAGGTCACAGTGCGCACCTGACTTTGCCCAGTTTTTTACCTTCCAGTGTCAATCTGTGCTTTCTTGGGGAAATCAAGTCATTATAAATGATCATTGGTGTGGCTCTCCGTGGTTCACTAAGTTCTCCCAGCAGCAGAATCGTCTTGAGGAAATCTAGGTCCGATCATGTAAGTCCTGTTCAGAACCCTCCCGTTAAGTCCTGGTCTCCTTCGGGATGAGCCTGTGACCTGGCCCAGCTCAGGGACGTACGACAGGCTGCCCCCCTCCTGTCATCACTTTCCGTGTGGCTTCTCCACCTTCAGTGTCACTCACCCACCCCCAACACATCCCCGGTCCTCTGAGCTGTTTTGTTTCCCTGTTTAGCATCCGCCACAGTCTAAAGTCCAGTCTGAGTTATCTGTCTTGCCTGGGATCCGTAACCCCCAATAGAAAACAGGCTTCAAGGGAATTTTGTTCACTTTATTGTCTCCTGTATTCCCTGTTGTCCCAAGGGTCATTGGCTGAGTGAATGAATGCAAATAATCTTCGCATTTTAGTCTGACAACAGACCTGTGAATTGGGGCTTCTGATCTATGTTTGACAGATAGGAAACTGCATACTGTTTTCCACAGCAGCTGCACCCTTTTATATTCCCACCAGCCATGCACAAGGATTCCCAAATCTCCCCATCCTTGCCAACACTTGTTACAGTCTGTTTGTACACTTGCTATTCTGTTTGTTTTTAATTTTATAATAGTATGTATGTAAGTGGCATCACATAGTGGTTGTGATTCGCGTTTCCCTAATGATGTTGAGCATCCTTTTTTTTTTTTTTTTTTGGCAGCTCCCGGGCCCTAGCAGTGCAAGTGCCAAGTCCTAACCGCTTAACCACTGGACCGCCAGGGAATTCCCTGAGCATCTTTTTATATGCTTACTGGCCACTTGTATATCTTCTTTGGAGAAACTTTTTTTTTTCGGTATGCGGGCCTCTCACTGTTGTGGCCTCTCCCGTTGCGGAGCACAGGCTCCGGACGCGCAGGCTCAGCGGCCATGGCTCACGGGCCCAGCTGCTCCGCACCATGTGGGATCCTCCCGGACCGGGGCACGAACCCGCGTCCCCCGCATCGGCAGGTGGACTCTTAACCACTGCGCCACCAGGGAAGCCCAAGAAATGGGTTTTTGTTGTTGTTGAGTTGTACAGTTCTTCATATTTTCTGGATAGAAATCCCTTTTCAGGTAGATGATTTGCAGATATTTTCTCTTGTTCTGTGGGTTTTTTTTTTCACTCTCTTGAAAGCGTCCTTTGATGCACAGGGGGTTTTAATTTGGATGAAGTCCAACTTATTTATTTTTCCTTTTGTTGTCTGTGCTTTTGGTGTGAGGTGCAGACAATTGTGCCGAGCTTAGCCAGGGCCGTCCAGCCAGGAGTGGCAGCGCGCGTGTCCTGACCACTCTCTGTACTGCTCTGAGGCTCCATCCTTTGGATTCCCATGGCCCGTGCTTACCCTGGGTTGGTGTCTCAGTTCAGCTCTTAGGTGTGTTATCTTGTTCATCTTCTCAGCATCTCTACCAGCTGTATGCTGTTACCCCATTTCCCAGCAGTGGAGGGGTGCACCCAGCAACCTGGAGCCTGGTAGAGACTCACTAATGCAGCCATCAGCAGCGTAGCTGGGGTCACAGTGCACCCACCGTGGACGTTCCGACTCACCACGTCACTTTCCCACAAAATAAATGATTTGGGAGTCGTGCTTCCCACAAAACAAATGATTAGCAAACATTTTCTAATCATTTGGGGACCGAATTTCGTGTCGTTTCAACAGTTAGTCCACGATATTCTCTCGATATCTACAAGGAGATGGCATCAAGAGCGTCATAGGAAACGAATTCCCGTGAGTCCCCCACCCTGCTTAGGGTGTGACCCGGAACGAATTGCGTCCTTTTTCTAGGCTCTCCCAACTACCAACCCCTAGTATTCTCCCCCTGAGCCGAGTTCTCCTGAATTTTGGTGTGTATTATGTCCTTGCTTAAAATTTTTTCCCTATATTTTTCTCCCTAATTGTGACGTTACTTTTCTTCCTTTTGACCTTTTACAAAATTCCACACCGTACGCAGCGTGCTTTCCTACTCGGCATGTGTTGATAAGTGCACGTGGATGTGGTGTTTCTCACCACCGTCATCTGTTCCGTTGTGTGAACAGACCACAGTTTATTCACCCGTTCTCCAAAGACATGTGAGTCGTTGGCGGCTTTTTTTTTTCTTTTAATTTTTTTCCACCACACACAAGCAGAGCTGCTGTGAGCGTTCTTGTACGCGTGGTCACAAGGGCCAGGGTTTCTGGCTAAGGTGGTAGGACCCCAGGCTGCTTTTGGATTTTCCTGGGATCACAGACTTTCAAAATCGGAAGGGATGTCTTCGGCTGCGGACTGTTGACCCTCATCAGTAATCTGAAAAGAAATGCTGTTGGTGTGATGGTGAGCAGTGTAGCTCCTGGAATGGGACGGCTGCGGGTTCACTCTTGCCTTTGCCTCATCCTGTTACTTAGTTCCTGGTGCAATGAACTTAACTTCTCTCCTCCCGTTTCCTCAGGTGGGAACGGAGGACAAAAGGCCCCGCATCATTTTGAAGTTTAAATGAGATAGTGCGAGACCCGGGGTGGGGTGATAACAGACCCTGAATAAGCCCTCCCTGCTGTTAGCATTGTTCCCTGTTGGCGGTTAAGGATCTCTTCTACCCGCCCCAGACTGATGCTGGGGTAGTAACTGACGCCCAGAATGGTCATGAAACAACCCTGGTGCAGATTACCTTCCCCTCCATGTGGGCCCAGGATTCCAGGCAGGTTCCCAGTCCAGCTGGATCGCTGCCCTCTGCCAGGTCATCTTGGCCTGCCCAGGCGGGGTTTCCCCCCTTTCCCATCCATACTTCCCAAGCTTTTCTGCATGGAATGTAGGAATGCCGGGCACCTCTTCCAGTGTTTACAGCTTAGATACCCCCAGCCAGGATAAACCTTTCCGAAACAGATAAACTGATTGCAGCGGAAGAGAGTGGGCTCCCAAGAGGTCTCACCTGGCCTGTAAGCCTCCACGAGGAAAATGTAGCCATGTCATTCCTGCGCTGCCGCCTGCCTCGCATGCCAGTCTTTAGGCCCAAATTATGAGAGGAGGGCAGGCCGGTCCCTCTTCCAGGAGAGGGAGCGGCTTCATCAGCAAGATTTATTCGTTCGTTTATGGCTTAGATCCAGAGCCTGGGCTTTTTGCAACCGGGGGCTCTGCCTTGTGTTTTGAATCATTCTGATACTTGGTAGCAGAGGGCCACCCAAAGCCACAGGTAATCGCTCACCTGCGTGAGAGGCATAGAAACACAGCGTAATGGATAAGAGCGCGGTTTTCTCCTTTGCACAGCATCGGTTTGAGATCCACTTGCCTTCAAAAGTCTCAGATCTCCCTGGAGAAGTTACCCTCTTGAGTCTCAGTTTCCTCATCTGTAAAACTAGAACATAAGTAGTACCAACTAGATACTTTGTTGTGAGCGTTGAATGCGATTTCTGTACCTTAATGGCTTCCTCCACAACTGGCATGTCGCAGGTGCTCAGAAAGCACTGGTTATGGGCCCCGCATAGGCACACGAGGGCTGGGCCTCTAGCTTCCAGGGGGGTCAGGAAATGTGGGCTGACTGAGCGAAGGTGTTGAGTACTTTCCAGTTTGAAAAGCACATTGATAGACGTGTTGCTTCCTTTCTTAAATGTCTAGCTTTGGAGTCCAGTCCTACTGTCCCTGCAGGATGACGCCGATCACTTCCTCCCTTGATTTTCTCATCTGCCAGCCCCTGTCGGCTCTCACGTAAATAGCTCCACCTGTTTACCTGCCTCTGTTCCGAGGACTCTGCCTCTGTATCTAATCTGTGTATGTAATCCTGACCACAGTCTGTATTAATGTCCCCATTTTACAGACGGGAAAGCGGAGGCAGAAAGGTAAGTGACTATCCAAGGTAACAACTACTGAGTAGCAGGGCCAGAGCCAAGATGCGAAGCCAAGTAGCCTGCTTTTCAGATCTGTTGGTCTAACTGGTTTGCTCTCCTGCCTTGAGGTCATCTCTCCCTCAGGGCTCCAGGTCGTTGATTGAAATGTGAGATGAGGATAGAGCTTGGGGGCATTGAGAGAAGTTTATTAAGGGTCCCCGGATCGCACAGCGGTGGGGGGAAGCCCCTCCAAGGTGAGCTGAAGGGGCAGAGGCGGGATCAGAAGACAGATGTCCCTTGGGCCATCTTCCCTCTGGTGCCTGGAACTTCACCAGCACGAGGGGATTAGCAGCAGACTCACTGCGTTTACTCTAGTAGGCCAGGGGCCCAGGGCAAACGCACTCCCTCCCGGCCAAGAAACTGATAGCTGTAAAGTCGCACCCCACCCACCAGATTGACAGTCTGGTTTTCATTGTTGGCGTAATGAATTATGCTTCTTAAGGACGAGAATATCTTCCAGCTGTTGAGTGGTTTAAATTTCCAGATGTTCCTCTGCCCAGGAAGCGAGAAGGATGCATGATTGCATCTCTTTAAAAGTTGCTGCGCAGAATGGCTCATTACATTTCAACAACTTGCCTGTGGTCCCCAGAGGAGGGAGGGAAGAAGGGACCCATTTACTAGAGTGGTAACGGTAAGTGAAGATAAGTGAACTGGATTTGCAGGCAGGAGGCCTGAGTTCTGGTTCATGCTGGCTGTGTGACTTTCAGCTGAGCCCACGACCACTCTGAGCCTCTAGTTTCCGAAGCACTTTTTAAGAACTAGAGGAAGCATTGTTTGGTATCATCTGAAAGGGGCTGTGTAAACATTAACGCTTACAGTCAATGAAAGCTTGTTGAACTGTAGTTGACAATGAAAGAAGACAGAGGTTAAGTCCATCCTTGTTTTTAACATACGAATATAGAGGCCAGAGAGGTTAGGACTTGTGCTGGCCCGTATGGTCACTGGTATGTAGCTACTGAGCACTTGAAATGTGGAAAAGTCCGAATTGAAATGTGCTGTAAGTGTAAGCTGTGAGTCAGATTTCTAAGTCTTAGTACAAAACAGATCATGTAAAATATCTTTAGTAAGTATTCCTATTGATTACATGTTGGAGTGATAAGATTTAGATATATTAGGTTAAGTAAAAATACATGATTAAAACTAATTTTACCTCTTTCTTTTTGTGATTTATTAACGTGGCTACTAGAAAGTTTTAAATTAGTTTTATGTGTCTTGCCTTTCCATCGGACAGCGCCGAGCTAGACCGTGACACGGACAGCAGGCTTCCAAGTTCTGCAGTGAATACACCCATAATTCAGACTTCTGTGCTTTACTTGCAGGATTCATTCTAAAAGTCGCAACACTGGTAAACAGGGTTTGTGCCATCGCGCCTCTGAATGGCCTTCCCCTTGCATCAGCGGTAGATGCCCAGGCGTCCTGTCTGGAGCACCCTCTGTCCTGGGATTTGAAATTGCCTCCTTGTCTTGAACGACTTGGCTTTATCCCGAGAGCAGCTGCTTTTTGAACCCTCAGTCAGCTTCCCAACACCCACCCCCCCCCGCCCCCCTTTCTCAGGTCATTCCCTTGGGAACCCCCCTGCGCCCTGCTCCCCAGTGTCTGGTTCCTGCGGACCTGCCGTGGTGTATGTGGTTCCTGGACTCCCCTTCTCTGCTCTCCATGGCTCTTCTGGGCTTGAGCCACTTCTTACTGGATCCCCCCATCAGTCTCTACGTTGGCTCCCTTCTTTTGCAGGACCATGTAACTTGTTAGGAGCATACTCTGAAAAGGAAAGCAAATTCTTCTCTCCATCTCGGATTACACCTGTTGCTCATCTTATCCAGGAGCATGGGCCATCATTTCTTTCAAATAATGCTGATTTTTTAAGGGATGATTTGTCTTATAGAAAAATTGGGAAATGTTAAGAGTATAAGGAAGAAAATAATGTTAACACATTTTGCTGCATTTCCTTTCTTTTTTCTGTGTGTATTTCTTCTGAATGTGAGATCACCTAATGTTGACACTTTTATTGGATTTTTCGCTTAATGGAAGTCTTTCCACATGGTGTTAAAAGCAGGTTTGTAAGTATCGTTTTTCAGGCAACACGACATTGTAACATCCCGTTGCGAGGATAGTTTGTCATTTTCCCAATTTTACCTGTAATCCTGAGTATTAAGAATATTTCCCTGTCATTTTCTTCCACAGTAGTTCTGAGATGCATGTTCGTGTGTGTGCGTCTGTCTGTGTGTGTATGCAGGTGTGTGTATGTAGGTGTGCACATGTGCGAATGAAGCTATTTCCGTCTTTCGGATTTCTTTCGGATAGATTTCTAGAAGTCAAAGGACAAAGTCAAAGGTTCTTGATGCGTATTGTTAGGTCGCTTTCCCATTTGGTTTTGCTGCATTGCAGCTACAAAATGATGACTGACATTTCCCCTTCAGGGAGTTGCTTTCTCGTGAAGTTGGGTTTCTGGGCGAGATGTGGGTCTTGTTGAGGGGAAGGGGATAGCTCTTTCGTGTTTGTCATTGCTTCTCATGATGATTTTGGGTTTCCCTTAAATGCCACACTTTGCTGCTTGGGAGATGGGAGCAGCTTTGTAGACCTGCAGTGAAGGTTATGCCCTGTGGTTTGCTGTGGCTCAGTGGAGAGAATTCTGGCCTGAGCCTGAGAACCAATCACTGTCAGTCTCCCCTAAGAGAACTTTGGAAGGTCACTCAACTTCCATCAGCCTTGTTTTTTCATCGATTAAGGGTAGATTATGACACCTACTTTAGGATTGCTGGAGGGTGAAACTAGCTAACATAAATCCGGCGGCTAAGGAGGGCCCTACCCTATTCCGTTTTCAGGCTGCTTTAGTGATAATCAAAAGCATGGGGCTTGGATGCAAAACCGAAGGGTTTAGGTTCTGCCTCTTACGCATTGCGCTGGTTGTGTGTTCCTTGCAGTCAGCCAGCCTCACTGGGGATAAATACCTATGTCACATGGCCTGCAGCTCTCCCCCTGTTATGTGTGTCCCCCAAAACGATGTACAGGAGAGAAGTGCATTTGCATCCTAGCTACCTACCACTTACCAGCTACGTGACCTTGGGCAAGTCGCTTTGCTTCTTGGACCTTAGGGTTGTTTTTTGTTTAACCCTATGAGATGGGAGTAATAATACCAGTCCTTACCTCCTGAGGTGGATGGAAGGCTGGGCGAGGTGGGGCCTGTAACTTGATTGGCTCAGCCCCTGGCCCTGGGGAGCGCTCAGTAAAGGTTAGCTTACTAGTTACTAGTTAGCTACTAGTGCACTCCAGCAGACCTGAGAGTGCCCCAGAGTTGAGTCCAACCAAGCTGCAGGTTAGCTCCTCAAGCTGGTTGCCCATGGCTCGTGGCAGGTGGGTTCGTAGCTTGGGCTATTCCAGGTCAGGAGGCAACCATCCAGGTTTGTCATTTGGTGGATGACAAAGTCAGGCTCCAGATGGTGAGTTGTTCTTTTGGAATTTCCTCTCTGTTTCCATTTGTGTGTAAGAGGAAGACCTCTCTCTCTCTCTCTCTCTCTCAGACACACACACACACACACACACACACACACACACACACACACACAGACGCACGCTGGACTAGGTCATGAAAGGTGCACTAAAAAATGGTAATAGCGCCTACTTCTCAGGAGGCTCACGGGGGCAGGAGGGAAGCTTAGCATTGACCCGATGAGTCTTTTCAACTAGTTGGAAGTTTTTACCAGTTGTATGTATCAGTTCTTCAATCAATAAGAAACAAGTTCTTAAAAGACCACTGGGTAGTAAAAGATCTTTGAATGCCATCCTGCTTCCTAATGCATTAGTAAGAAGCCCTAGGAGTTTTAGAAAATCTGTTTCATAGCTGTCCTGAGCCCACGTCCCCTGAATCCCAGGCCAGAGGGCTTTCCTCCACTCACACAGACTGGCTCCCGCCCCGTGGCTGGCCTCCCTTTCTGCCTTCCAGAATCTGCCAACCCGTCCTAGACAACCGCCCGCCCCCCAGGCGGCCGACCACCCGTCTGTTCCATCCTCTGGGGTGGCCTGTGTGTGGGGGGAGCCCCGGGCCTGACCGAGCAGGCCTGAGGCTGGAGGCCTTGGCTTCCTCCTGCCCAGCCGGTCCTGCCCCGGCGCCTCCCAGCATGGAAGGAGAAGTCTGTGCAGCCTGTTCCCTACCCTCCTTTGAACCAAGCTCTGTTCCAGGAATTTCAGGGCCTCTCTGCTTGCACGGCAGGGTTGAGCTGCTCCCTCAGGCCCCATGCGTGGAGCTGGCAGCTCCTTGGAAAAGTTTCTTTTCCCTTCTCTTTCTGGCATGTAGGGTGGATTCTCCTGCCCGCCCCAGACTGTGCATCTCAGGGGTTATTTGAGTTGAGTCCCGAAGGAGCATCTTGCTCTGTGCCGTCAGTGGGGCAGAAGCAGAATGCTGAAAACCCCTATCTTCCTCCCTCCCCAAAGCCTTTGATCTCCCGTCCACCCCAGCCTGAAGCCCCTCCCTCATTCCCCCAGCTCCTTTGTTGTCACATCTGCTGAGCCCGGCGGCTAGGCTCATTGTTGTTTTTGGAGGTCATCTAGTCCATTGGTGAGCAGCTTTTTTTCTGCCCGATGACCAATTCACGAAACACGAAAGCATTTCTAGGTCCACTTTTTATTTTTCCATCTAAGTTGAAAATGGCCCTGTTGATCCCAGTGTCGGAGGTGGGCAGGGCAGTGGTGGAGCCTCTCACTACTTGGATGTCCACTTCCTAAGAGAGAAGACCCTTGCTAAGAAGTGACGGTGCTCTGGGGCCATTCACACCTAGGCACATTTCAGCAGAGCGGGGCAGAGCCAGCCTTTTCCTCTCTTCCTTCTCCATGGGCACCTCAGGCCGAGGGCTTCTGAATGTTTGTCTAGTTCCTTGTTTTACAGATGAGGGAAACTGAGGTCCAGGGTGGCTGTGACATTCCTGAGGGCGAGGTTCTTGTAGGATGCTGGGTATTATCGATAAGAAGAAGAAGAAGAAGGACAAGCGGTAGCCTCCAGGGGCTGGGACAGTGAAGCCATCTGGCTCTCCCTCCCTTCTGTGTAGCAGCACAAGCCTTGTGGTGTTTGTGTTTCTCCTCAGCCAGGGGTGTACTTTGCAATTTAAATGATAAAGAAAACAAGCTCTGTTTTCACAGAAGCTTTAGAAAACTTGCATGAAACCTCTCGCGGTGGTTTTGGGAGCCCAGATAGGCCAAGTTTCCCTTGAAACGTGGGGAGGGAGGGACATTAAGGACAGGCCATCATTCATCTTGATGAGGCTCGTGGATTCGCGTGAGGATGATGCGTGCACGGCCCAGCATACCCACCCTTTCATGTATGTGCTTGTGGCCCATTTGTCTCAGCTCAAAATGGAAGGCTGACAAGATGGGCTATTTTTTCCCGGTAAAAATAATTACACGCCAGATGCCCTTCCAAGTTCTGCGCCTCAACCAGTTAAAGATTTTTGGATCTTTTGCCCAGAAGGCTTGTTCAGAAGGTAAGCTTGTTAGCATCTGAACCAAGTATAATAATAATGATTCAGGCCAGGGACTACAAAGGACTCTCTGATGAGCAAAAAAATAATTACTGCATACTGCCTATCCTGAAACCTTTTAAATGTGTGTGTGTGTGTGTGTGTGTATACATACACACATGCATGTACATGAGATGGGATGGTCTCAGCGACAAAAAAATTTATGTTACAACTTCAGAATTAAGCCTCCATCTGCCTTTGTTTGTTCTTAGAAGCAGTTGGTAGCCAGTTCCTCCCTCCCTGGTACCCAGAGCTTCCCAGAAACCCTTTCTGACAGAAGAGCTTCCAGAGGCCTTGAAGGAAGCAGGACGTTCATTCAGGTGTTGCTTCGCAGGCCTCCGTTCTATAAAAAGAGGGTGACCCGTCAGCCCAGTGTAAAGCACCTGTTTTTTCTGGGGTCAGACTGGGGTTGGATCTCAGCTCTGCCACTTACTGGCCGTGTGAACTTGAGCAAGGCTCATCTGCTTCCCACCTGGAGGGTGAGAATGAGAATTCTGCCTTTGCAGGGTTGGGGCAGGGACTGGAGAGAATGTTTATAAGATGCTGGGTTAGTTTCCTTAAGACCTTACCACAAACCGGGTGGCTTACAACGGACATTTATTCTCTGACAGTTCTGAAGGCCAGAAGCCCCCAATCAAGGTATCGGCAGGGCCACGCTCTCTCCAAAGGCCCCGGGGAAGCGTCTTCCGTTGCCTCTTCTAGCTTCTGGGGGTTGCTGGCGTTCCGTGGCTGGTGGCTGCATCCCTCCAGTCTCCGTCTCCATCTTCACGCGGCTTCCTCCCTGTGTGTGTCTCTGGGTTCTTTCCTCTTCTTATAAGGATGCCTGTCACTGGATTTGGGGCCCACCCTCATGCACTGTGGCCTCACCTTAACAGATGACTCTGCAAAGACCCTTTCCAAATAAGGTCCCCTTCTGAGGTTCTGAGGACATATGCATTTTGCCGGGGGGGGGCGCGTTATGGAACCCAGTAGAGGTGCCTTGCATATTATGGCGGATAATGTTTTGGCACATGACAGCATTTGGTATCTTTAGGGTTGTCCCTTATCAGAGGTCTGGAGAGAGAGTCCTCAAATAAGATGGGAGCAAGCCTGGCTGCTTGGGGAACAGAAAGACGGCCAGACAGCAGAAGCTGATGGAGGGGGTGTGTGGCAGGATTGGTGGCTAGAGACGAGGCGGGACGGGATGAAGCAGCTGGTCCCGGAGCTGGGGAAACCACGTTTGTTTCATTCCAGGTGACGGCAGTGGTGGCCTGCTCAGGGTGGTGACCATGCAAGTGGAGAGAAGAGGCTGCATTCTGTGATTCCCTGTCTGTTCCCTTGGCCGCCCTGGGCCCTGGTCTCTGCCTCGCCGCGTCATCTTGGATGATTAATGCCACTGAGGTTGAGAGGAATGCGGAGAAAATGGAATGCTTTCGAGTCTTTGAGAGAAGTCTGACCCCAGGGCCCACGAAGGGAATGGTTTTTCTGGCCTCTGCGCCTCTGGGTCCTGACTCTGTTACCTGCTAGTTGCCCATAGCCTGCTGGGCCCTGCTGAGCCCCAGGGAATAAGTGGGCGAGGGCTACAAGGCTTGCTGAGGGATTCAGTCAGATTCCATAGGTCACTTTTGGTCCACCAGCAGGCACTCCGTAGTCCTTTGTACCTCAGGACGACCCTGCCCCGGTACTCTGAGACATTGCCGGCATTCTTCTCCTGGGACTGGAATGTGGCCGCCATGACAGTGGCTGCAGGGGAGTTTGAGCCTTTCCTGGCCCGGTTGCCCTCTGCTCTGGACCCCCAGAGTTGGTCATGCCAGCTCCCTTCTGCTTGCTCCCCCTGCCCGGTCCCTCCCACGCCCTCCGGCCTGGCCAGGGCTGGCCCCAGCCGGGGTAGGTAGACATCGACCCCGTGGACAAATTATTTTCTAGAAACCACCTTGAGGATCTCAGTATCTTGGCCACCGGGCTTGGGGTTTGCTTGGCCCTAGAGGGAGAGGAAGGCATTCCCCTGGGGACACAACTGCATGTTGGTTAATATTATCAGTCTTCCTGTCCAGGGCTTCTCAAACTTGAGTGGACATCCGAAGCACCTGGAGGGCTTGTTACAACCCAGGTGGCTGGGCCCCGCACGCAGGGCTCTAGGGTGAGCCCTGAGCGTGCGTCGGATGGCTTACCGGCTCACAGGGAACGCCGAAGTTAAGGATCTCATGTCGCATCCTGAGGGAGCATTCTCCCTCCAAAGTCCCCTCCTCTCTGCCTCTGATGCTACCCGCCCCAGTGCAGGCCACCTTCATCTTCCACTGCCCGTATGCAGTTTATTACCTGACTGGTCCCCCTGCTTCCACCCTGGCCCCTTTACAGCCCATTCTACACGTCTGAGCAGGCAGAGTCATGTCATGTTGCCGCTTGAACCCTCCCCAGCCTCCCCCTGGCAACCCCTCACTCTTAGGAAACCCTGAGCGGCCCTGCCCATCACCCAGCCTCATCTAGTTGCCCTCCCACCCCGGTCTCTTGCTACTTCCCTGACACCCGACGCTACGTGCCACGGGACACGGCACTCGCTAGTCCCTCTTCCCGGAAGGAACACTCTTCCCCCAGCTCTTTGAAAGGCTGTTTCCTTCTCATCTCAACTTCGGCCACCTGCTTAGACCGCTTCATCCCATAGGCCCCTTCCCCAGGCTCTGTTATTCTGAACCACCAGATGCTGCTGATACTTGTCATGGCACCAATCATAGTCTTCAAACAACTTCTATTGATGTATTTTGCTTCTTGAGTTTGCTGTGTCTCCTCCACTAGCGGGTAGAAGCTGTGGCTCTGACCTTCTTGTTCTCTGTGCCGTTTGACGCTTAGTGTGTGGTTAATAAATATTCTTGCACGAATGAAAGATGAATGAATGCTTGAGTGCAGATTATAGAGGGTCAGGTCAAGGCTGAACCGAGTCGTCTGAACTTTTGAGGGACTGCATTTGAGTTCCTTCATTGTGGAAGAAAATGGGATGTCCCCACTGGAGCGGACCAGAACTAGACAGTTCTAGAGGCTGGATATGAAGGGAAAAATGCTAATTGCTAATCATAAAATAATGAGAACTTACTGAGCGCTTGCACTGCGTCAGGCACTGCTTTATGTGCGTTATGTGTCTATTTTACAGAGGAGAAGACAACACAGAGAGGTTAAGAAATTTGTTTCCCCGACAGTAAGCAGGGGGCCCTGGCTTCGAACCTGGGCACCAGGGCTGCAGGGTCTCGACAGTTAACTCCTGCACCATGTTTAGGGAGGCTGTGATGAGGCAGGAGAGAGAGGAGATGGTCCTCTCACTCGCTCCCTTTTTACAAAGCTTCCATGCCAGGTGATGCAATGAAGTCCTCTAGCTGGAGGGGTAGGTGGGCATGGCTGGTTCACGTTACAATTAGCATTCACTAGCCTGTCCCACACCGGACAATACGGACTCAAGTGGGCTCAAGTCCACGGGGCCAGAAGCCAGGGCTCCCGAGGCTGAGTTACTATTTGCCTGGCAAATGCCAGAGCTCTTTGGAGTATTGTTCCATTTCACGACTGACAAACGCCCTTCTCCCCAGGGCAGCCGTCATTACCACCCAGTACCCACAGGCGAGCCATGGATGAGCTGACTAAGGAGATGCCATCTGGCTGGGGCCACCAGGTGGGAGAGAAGAGGCTGGGCTCAGGCCTTGCTGGTGAAGGACTGGGCTTCAAACAACACCTTTAACCTGGAAAGAATCAAAAAAGGTTGAGGGTGGACACACCTCAGCTGCTGACATTTTATCATTTAAGCGCATTTTTTTTTTTTTTGAAAACCGGAAATTAAGGGGAAGCTTAGAAACTTCATCATGGCTTCATGAACCATTATTGCTCTTGGAAAATGGACTTTTTGAAAAATGCCCTTGATTTACTGTTTTTAGGAGGCTGCAGATAACTTTATATTATTCCTGTAAAATTTCCTGAGTTTTCCATGTCAAGCATTTTGTTTTATTAAAGAGGAAAAGAGAACTAATATTGATTGAGCCCCTCTTGTGTGCTGGGCAAAATGGTCCTTCCTTTTACTTTGGTTTTGTCTACTCCAGAGTTATCCTATGAGGCGGTGGGATAAGAATCCCTACTTTACAGGTGAGGGTGGCCCAGGGGAGGGACTTGCTCATAGCCAGGATTCACACTGGGTCCCAGCATTCGTTAAGTGTGGGGCTGCCGGATGTGATGGGTCCATGTATTGCTTCCTTGGCTTTGTTTTGGGTGGGGTTGTGGATATCAGATGTAATATTTTATATATATATATATATATATATATATACACACACACACACACACACACGTATATATACACACAACATATATGTGTATATATATAATATTTTAAAATACATTAACATTATAAAATATATTAATAATATGTATATACATCCAATGTGTATATAACTATGTATTGCGTCATAATTTGCCTGGAGACGGAGGGTGGTCCTTTCCAAAGCAGTTGTCTGGGGAGGCTGTAGACAGATGTCCATAGTGGGCCTGTACTTGGAAAGTATTGGGGCCATGTAGTTTGAAGGTTTGTCATTTGGAGGACTATTGAGGAATTAAAGCAAGTGACTCAGCTCAAACCATATGGGATCAAAACAAGACCTGCCTCCAGTGATAATAGTAATAATAATAGCTTTAATTTATAGAGTGTTTACCACTCTATAAATTGCACCACATGCCAGGTGCAATTCTAAGTGCTGTCTGTCAATTAACTCATTTTATCCTCGTAACAGCCCTATGTTCTAAGTACTGTTAGCACCATCCCCATCTGACAGATGAAGAACATGAGGCACAGAGAAGTTGACTAACTTGCTCCAAGGTCACCCAGGTAATAAAAGGCAGAGCTGTGATTTGAACCCAGGCAGTGAGGCGCCGCCACAGGCTGGGAGGTTAACTGCTGGGTTAATGTACCAGTGATGGGTCTGCCTTTCTGGTGGGTCTCATAAGCAGGCACTGAAGGTCAAGCACAAAGAAGCATTTGTTCATTTATTTAAGGAACATTTCGGAGTGTCTTGACACTGTGCTAGGTGAGCCGGGTTAGAAAGAGAAATTAGAGAAAGGTCCCTGGGGCTTCCCTGGTGGTGCAGTGGTTGAGAGTCCGCCTGCCGATGCAGGGGACAGGGGTTCGTGCCCCGGTCCGGGAAGATCCCACATGCCGCATAGCGGCTGGGCCCGTGAGCCGTGGCCGCTGAGCCTGCGCGTCCGGAGCCTGTGCTCCGCAACGGGAGAGGCCACAACAGTGAGAGGCCCACGTACCGCAAAAAAAAAAAAAAGGTCCCTGTCGTAAACTGTATCACTGCTCAATATCACTTATCACTGCGCCTCTTTCTATGGGTGGGGATGTATCCCTCCTCCTTGAAGTGAGGCTGGGTCAAGTGACATGCTCTGGCCAATCAAATGTGAGCAGATGGGTGTCACTTCCTGGTGGAAGCTTTAAGCGTCCCATATGCTCTTCCTTCAGCTACTGTGGGCGGAGGGTTCCAGATGGTGGCTGCTTCTGCATCCTGGGTCCCAGGATGAGGACAGTGCTGAGCAGAGGACCCACGACAGATGGACGTGTAGTGCAAGTGAGAATTAAACCTGGAGCAGGGTGCTCCATGCATGAATTTTAGTGGGTCCATAATTGGGACCAATATTTAACTTCCTGAAGTGATGGCATGTATTGAAAACCACATGTATGTCCCCACAATGCTGTCACCTTTATATAAGACCAGGATGCCTTTGATTGTAATGCCACCTCTGTACGCAATTGGGTGACACCTCAAAGTAGGGAAAAGCTATCTTTTCCTTAAAAGGCAGGTTTCTCAAACTCATGAATTATATCCCTAAAACTTCACAGAACAGGTCCTTGGGAATGACTAAATATAGTTAATGTTTCTTTAGCTTGGAACTTCCTCTCCCGCCCCACCCCATGTATGCATGCTATTAAAAATAATGCATTGGGAAATTATCCCAGCATTTACCCTTCAGAGACATAATGATAGCTGTTGCTGCTTTTTTTTTTTTTTTTTTTTTTGGTGCTGTTTTGCTTTGTGCCAGACCTTTCACAGTCAAGAGTATTGAATCTTCATGGTCATTCCGGGAAAAGTAAAGATGATTCTGCCCATTTTACGGATGAGGAAACTGAGGCCTCAGAAATGTAAGGTACCTGGCCCGAGGTCATGCAGCTGGTGAGTAGCGGGGCAGGGATTTGAACCTGTCACACCTGACTTCAGCAATCCCGAAGTCATTAGAAGCCAGCACAGGACACAGAGTAACCTGAGCTCCCACTTCAAATCAGATCTCCCCCGCCCCCACCCCGCCCGTGCCACCCCACCCTGGCTTATTTGCAAACATCTGAAGTCAGCTGCCTAGTGGAAGGTCCAGATGGCCTGGTAGAGCAGTTCTGTGCCTTTACTATCAGGCAGGCTGAGTGTTTGCAGGCAGCTAGCTAATCTACAAGGACATTCAGGCTCCAGATCTGGACACAGACCCTCAGAGGAAGGGTTGGACTGAGCAGGCCAGAGTTGGAAGATGCTCTTTTGAGTGGGGGCTGGCGTGTTACTGTGTTGGCGGCCGTGTATCCGTAGCATCTTAACAGAATCTGGCATGCAGCAGGTGCTCGGTAAATACTTGTTCGTCCTGTGATGGCCACAGCTAACGAGCTCAGCCTTGTAAGTGTCCGTTAACAGATTCATTCAACAAGTAGGAAACACTCACGTGGCCCCACTCTTGGCGTTGGGAACAAAGTTCGTGCTCTGATGGCACTTAAATCTAGAGGGGGTGGGAGTTAGAGTATGTTAGGAAGTAATTTGCACTACGGAGAAAAAGAAAACGAGAGACGGCTCAGAGGGGCAGGTGTTCAGAGACAGGAACGAAGTTGGGGAATGAATCGGCCAGTAGCTGGGGGAAGACCGCAGGCAGAGAGCCCAGGAGATGCCCAGACCAGGCATGAGGAGGTTGCATGAGGCAGCGTCCCAGTTGGCTCAACTGAGGAGGGTTTGATGAAGGGGCCGTGGACAGAGGTTTGGCAGTTTAAGAACCAACATGGAGCATCGTGCAGGCCCGGCCCCGGCAAGGGCGACAGAGGAGGGGCCGCTTGGCAGGGCTGTAGTGTGGTAGGGCCCAGGCTCTGCCCCGTGGAGGGGGGGTCCCGGAATTTCTACCCCAAACACTTCCTCTTTCCGCCCTCTAGCCTCCTGCTGGTGCCTCCCATTGGCTGAACTCAGCTGACAGCCGGTGCATCGGGGGTGGTGGATGGAGCCCGTAGGCTTGCTTGGTACAGAGTGCGGTGGAGAAGGGTAGGCCCCGGACTGGAGCTGTGGGGAGAGGGCAGCAGGAGAATAACCCAGAGAGTGGGGAGTTCACGTGGCTGGAGTGGAGAGGAACGAGCAGGTGGGTCGGGGGGGAGGTCAGGGGGATGGGGGTCCACACCACGGGCAGCCTTCGGGCTCTGTTTGGAAGGAAGCGGGAAGCCAGTGCAGGATTGGAGCAGATGTGCTTAAATATCAACGCTACCATCACAATAATGTCTCTGTGGTGGGTGTGGACAGAGGCCCCTTACGATGAGTGCTGGGACCCCAGAGCCGACCCCCGGGAGAAACCGGTCCTCCTCCAAACCCCTGGGTGAGGCGTTTGCCTGGTCTACGTGCTGTGTGCCTGCCAGCCCGTAAAGGACAGGAAGGAGAAAGGAGCAGTGCGTCTCGAAAGAGGATATTCTGGAGCTCTTGATAATCAGATCCCATTGTAAAGTCATGCTTTGAGTTACAGCATTGAAATCTTTGTTCCAGTGGAAAACTTTTACAGACTGTCCCTGGCGAGCCCGGAATCCTGTTTGGATCTCAGAAGGCCTTAAAATGGTGTGGGATGCTGGTGGACAGACTCTGAAGGGACAAAGGTCGTGTGCTTACTGCACTGGCCACACCTTGGTGGGACAGCCCTGGCCACTCCTGCCGCTCCCAGAGCTGGGCGCACGGAGGCCTTCTCGTCTGGTTGAGTTCCCCGAAGTGGCCCTGCCCACGTGGGAGGCTGGTCCAGCCCAGCCAGGCATGAAGCGTTGCCTGGCGTCTTCTCAGGCCAAAGAGCAGCCAAGTCCCTGTTGGTCAGCTGGTTCTCACAGGATGCCCAGAGGCGGGAGGGCACGCCTGTGGGTCTCGGGTCCATCTCAAGGGGGCTACTGAGTGAGGAGGGAGGGCTGGGCCTCGAACAACTTCTTTTTCTGTCCATTTCTACCACTGTGTCCAAGTAGACCAGAAACCCTTTGCTGGCAGGAATCCTCTTTCTCATCTTTTTTATCCCCCAGAGCTTGCCCCGGGAACGGATGGTTTGGGGCCGAGTGTTTAATGTCCTTGAGTCTCAGTCTACCCTCCTGTAAAATGGGGATGATATCCATCTAGGTCTGTTGGGAGTGAGGCGAGGTGCTTGGCACATAGTACATGCTCAGTGAATTTCCTTTCAACTCAGAATTCGATCTTTATCCATCTCTCAGTGGCCGGGAGGAAGGGAAACAGATACTGCTGGCCCCATTTGATAGGTGGTCAGATGAGAAGGCAAGAGACTGGACACCATGCCTGAAGTGGGATCCATGGAGAAGCCAGGTCTTGACCCCAGACCCTGTGTGCTCCTTATCACAGCAACATTTTTGTACCCTACCGTCTGACCAAGGAGATGTATACCTGCATTTTTATTTGCAAAGGCATTAAACATTTTAGTGCATTTAAACATTTTTAAATTAACTATTATTAGTCTTTTTTATTATTTTAAAATATTTTATTTATTTATTATTTTCCTTATTTTTTATTTTATTTTTTTGACTGCGTTGGGTGTTAGTTGCGGCACGCGGGCTTCTCTCGAGTTGTGGCGCGCGGGTTTTCTCTCTCTAGTTGTGGTGCGTGGGTTCCAGAGCGCATGGGCTCTGTAGATTGCGGCACGCAGGCCCTCTCGTTGAGGCACGCGGGCTCAGTAGTTGTGGCGCACGGGCTTAGTTGCCCCGTGGCCTGTGGGATCTTGGTTCCCTGACCAGGGATCGAACCCTGGTCTCCTGCATTGGAAGGTGGATTCTTTACCACTGGACCACCAGGGAAGTCCCCTATTTATTACTTTTTAAGTTGCATGGTTTATGTTTACATCCTTGGAATTTTATGGCTTTCCTGTGACCTTTTATCCATTTTGGGTTTTTAAGACAAAAGCTGGAAAACTGTTTTGCTCTTTGACGGGACTTCACACTGAATGTGTTAAGGCCCCAGTCCGGGCAGCAATTCTTGACTCTTCGTGGAAAGACCATGTCTCTGAGTCACAGTGTGCTGCTTCCAGACCCAGCTCCCTGGAAGGTCACCTATGCGGGGCCCAGCTGGGTCCACAGGAACTGGTGTGCATGAGTGCTCCCTCTCGCTTCAGAAAAGACCTGGTTCATCCCCCAGTTGATTAATCAATCTTAGAGCATCGGCATCTTGACCCAGCTTGGCCACCCGTCCTTCACTGGATACCGAGGGGAACTGGACTAAGTGGCCTCCACGGGTCTGCCCTGTTCCAGACGTCCTAGATTCACTACTGGACAGCAAGAAGGGCTCAAGGGCCAGGTCAGAATCCTCTCTCTGGAACCTTCTGTCATATCGTCCAACACGCCCTCAGGTGAGAGTGCCGCCTTCCTGGTCTGCAGAAGCCACAGGCAGGACCCTGCTACCACTCAGGTTGCTGTGAGGATGAAAACAGGTGATGTGGCTGGAAGAGGTTTCTAATGGGCCAGGTGTTCAACAACCAAACACTTCGTGGGTGATGCTCGCTTTTTATACGAGGTCGGAATTGCTCATCTTCCTGGGCAGACTTAGAGATCCTCCTGCTGAACTTGGGACAGATTCCCTGAGAGAAGCCCCTTTCTTTCCAGAGCTCAGCCTCAAGGGCCATGCCTTCTGAAGCTGCTAAATCCGGGCGGGGGACTCTTTTGTTTTTGTTTGTTTGTTTTTTTGTGGTACGCCGGCCTCACTGTTGTAGCCTCTTCCGTTGCGGAGCACAGGCTCCGGACGCACAGGCTCAGTGGCCATGGCTCTCGGGCCCAGCCGCCCCGTGGCACGTGGGATCGTCCCGGACCGGGGCACGAACCCGCGTCCCCTGCATCGGCAGGCGGACTCTCAACCACTGCGCCACCAGGGAAGCCCTGGGCGGGGGACTCTTGATGGTCTTCATGGTTCTTTTGGGGAGCCTCCTGGCCTCTGAATTATTGATGCATGTCTGTGTTATTCAGAGGCTCTATTTGCATTAGTTAGCTGAATTTGGTGCCCCTGTGAATAGGAAAGCTGCCTGGGAAAGCCAGTGCTAATTGCAGCCTCACGACTGGTCTGAATAATAACTGTGGAGCAATCTCTGCTCTTTGGCGCTTCTGCTCCAACCGTGCACACGGCTTGTTTCTCTCTTCTCCCTTACCCACGGAGCCTTCGGAACTGAGCTCTCCTCCTCCCTTACTTCTACAAGCCACACAACCTTCCTGCAACGTAATCCTCTTTGCTTCTTAAAGATGCAGCAACTCAAGTGCTGCCTCCGCCAGGAAGTTCTCCCTGACTTCCAGACTTGGGGTAGACTTGATAGCCGCCTGTAGTAACTGAACAGAGCCCTTCTCATCCCCTTGCGTCAGAATGTCTGTCTCATCCACTAGACTGAACTCCATGGGGATGAACCTGTGTTTCATAGGCATCTCATTGCCTGGGATGGTGCCTGTAACCTGGCAGGTGCTCTGTGTGGGGTGTTGATTGCAGTGATGGGGAAAGATTTCATCAGGAAGGAGGGATGGGAATTGAGCTCTTCTTATGGTCTGGAGAGCGCGTGGAGGGTGTGTGTTGTGAGGGGGCTTGACACTGGAGGACAGAAGGAAAGGCTTCATTGTGGGTGCTGAGATGACCCCTTTCTTTGGAGCTGATGGGCTGAGTAAGAGCTGTCGGGGATGAGCTTGGGGAGGGAGCATAAGGCTGGCTTACGGATGCGTTAATGGCCTAAGTGAAGAGTATGATCTTGAGTTTTTAGGGACTAGAGGGACCCTCAGGGCTTTTGAGCAGACACTCCCCAAGATAATTGGCTTGTCTCTTTGGTGGACTGGCTGGGGTGAAGAGGAGAAGGTAGAGGGGAAGAGGAGGTCTAGATGCATTTGACATCCTAGACCAGCTGTATCCTGGGAGGGAGAGGAATGACGTGACAAAGATATTATTTGAGTCTAGAAATCGAAGAGCGCTAGCCCTTGACCCTGAGCACACACGTAGCTGACTCAACCTTGCCATCCTCCATCTGCCAGAGGAGGTTATACAAGTGGCGTGACCCAGCACACTCCGGACGCTGGCAGGAGCATAAATAATGCATCAGATACGCAGAGGAACGGCCCAGGGTGTCTCTGGTCTGGGGCAGAATTCTTAGCGGACCTGAGATATTTGCGGAATGGAATGTTCCATTTCCCACCCAGTCCACAGCCTCAAGGCATGGCACAGAGTCGTGAGTGCGAGAGAGCTTTCCAGTGTGGACGTCTCTCCAGCACCAGTGGTCTTCTGTCCTGAACAGAACTTGAGGAAAGGTCATTCCTGTTTGTCAAAGCTTCACCTTACCATCTAACCTGAGGTTCTGAAAGATCCTGTTCTCCCTGGGGGCCCAGGTAGGGCTCTCCCCACCCCTGTCAACCTTGGGGCCAGGAGTGGTCCTTTATTAGAGATGTCCACCCACCTGGGACCCTTTGCCAAGTACACATCCCGGACCCCACTCAGGGCTGCAAGGTGTGTTTTAAAGGCTCTTCAGGTGATTGAAGCCTTAAAAGCCACTGAACTAACCAGTCATAAAAGCGAACACAGTAACTGTTGTCAAAATACCAATAGAACGTAAAGAAAGGACGTTTGCGTTGCGCTCCCCTCCACTTGCACCGTGAGACCCAGCTGTGTGGTCTGCTTGGCGTGACTTCGAGGCCTTGGCCGGCATCCGTGCTGCCTTTAGTCTTTCCCTCTCTCTAACCAGACCCCAGAGTCTGCTGTCTCTTCAGGTCTCCCTGGAGCGTTTACCTGTGTGGGGCTCCTTCTGAGTGAGGTCCTTTTCTCTCTGCCCGTCTCTCCAAGGAACAGAAGAAACTTGGAGGCCTTGGCTACGTCCCACCTTCCAGATGTGAAACCTTCCCTGGCCACTCTAGCCACGGCTGAGCTTTTCCCTTCTGGAACGGTCCTGATTCTTAGCCTTGCAGTCTCGCTCTGGACTTCCTCAGTCTGCGTTCCACAACTTGAGCGCATGTGATGTGTAGCACCTACAGAGCCTGGCCCGTGGCCGAGGGGCAGCCCAGGATCTGAAGACACTTCACAGAAGAGGAATCTCATCGAATAGCACCTGAACATAAGCCCATCTACCCTGTCATAAAAATGGAAATGTAAATGAAAAATGCCACTTTTTCCTATGAAGATCGCATAATGCACAAGTTGGTCACGTCCTGGATGGCAGACAGAGCTGCCGAGCAGCAGCCCCGCGTGCGTCCGTCGCCGGAGGGAATCGCGTGGGTCCAGCCCCGTCGGGGGCCACTTTGGCGTTCCCTATCCAAACTGCACATGCGCGTGGTCTTTGACCCAGCAGCCTCACGTGGGGATGCTTTTCCTGGAGATGTACCTGCTGATATTTGTGTGAAACGAACAGTGCACACGATTATTCACGGTATGTGTGGAGGAGCATTTATATGGACTCTCTATATAGAGGACTAAATGGAAATCAAATGTCTGTGAGTCGGAGACTAGTTCATTCAGTGAACGATGGCCCTGGCACAGTGGACCAGGTGTGGAAGAGTGAGGAAGTGCTTTGTGCATGACGCGGGCAGATCTTGGGATGTGTTGTTGAGAAAAAAAGCAAGGAGCAGAATAGTGAGCTGTGTAAAACGTGTGCGTGTGTGGCAGGGTTGTAAGAGTTTGTATTTGCCCCGATTCTGTAAGGAGACCCCAGAAACTAACACAAGTGAAAGCCTGTGAGTGTTGAGGGGGGCGGCTGGGCAGAGAGGGAAGGGGGCACGCAGGTGACTTGACTGTGGGTCTTTGGACATCGTTTGAATTTTGAACCATATTGAGTGTATTATCTATCATACATTTTATTTTAAAAATTCATGACCTTGTTAAGGTGAGACTGGGGTTATGGGTTTTGGGGAGGAAGACCACAGAGGTGGCATCACTTTTTTTTTTTTTTTTTGCGGTGCGCGGGCCTCTCACTGTTTCAGCCTCTCCCGCTGCGGAGCACAGGCTCCGGACGTGCAGGCTCGGCGGCCATGGCTCACGGGCCCAGCCGCTATGCGGCACGTGGGATCTTCCCAGACCGGGGCACGAACCCGCGTCCCCTGCATCGGCAGGCGGATTCTCAACCGCTCCGCCACCAGGGAAGCCCTAAGTGCCATTTCTTATCCATTCACGTCAAGGGTATGTACCATCAGCACAGCTTAGACAAATCCCAATGGAGGGACATTTATAAAATACTTGACCAATATTCTTTAAAACTGGCAAGGTCACCAAAAATAAGCAAAGTCTGAGAAAACGCCACAGCCAAGAGGAGCCTGAGAAGAGAGGACTAAATGTAATGTGGGGTCCTGGATGGGATCCTCGAACAGAAGATGACTATTAGGAAAAGACTAAGAAAATCTGAATCAAGGGCAGACTTCCGTTCATAATATTGTATCAGTATTGGTTCACTGTGTGAAATGTGTCATCTAATACTAATATGTGATGGCAGTAGGGGTGGAGGTATATGATAATATAATTTGGTGTGAAGTGTGTGAGAACTCTCTGTGCTATACTTAGATTTTTCCGTAAAATCTAAAACCGGGCTAAAAACTCAAGTTTATCTAAAAATAAGCAGAAAAACAATCATGGCCTCATTGGATTCTCTCAATACCCTGTGAGTCATTTCTACCTTACAGATGAGAGGACTGAGGTTCAGAGAGGTCATGTCATGTGCCCAGGTGCCCACAGCTGGGACATGGTGGTAGGAACCCAGGTGTGGCCCAGCCTGGCAGGGGAGATGGTGCCAGGCGAGCATGGAAGGGACCTCTGGGATGTTGTTGGGACACAAGAAAGGGGAGCTAAGTCCTAGCCCAGTGTGTGGATGTGGGCCATCTTGTAGGGAGCTGGGGTTGCAGATACAGCCGGGGGTCAGATCCCAGGGGTCCCCTCGAGTGCTCTCATCACATAAAAATTGTCACTATGTGAAGTGATTGAGGTGTTAACCAGCATCTTATGGTAATCATTTTACAATATATACATGTATCAAATCTCATCACATTGTAAACTTAAAACTTACTGTTTTCTGTTCATTTTCTTAGACCTCAGAAGACCTTTACCTTCTCAAGAGTCTGTAGTGGGGTCAGGGCAGTTTGGGGATGGACCCAGATAAACCATGAGTGAAAAACCTCCCAGGGTCTTCCTAGGCTGGCATCCTTTGAGTCCCTGAGGATAAGGCAGAACTTGCCCCCTCGCCTGGCTTTTAGAACAGGGTGTTCCCAGGAGGCGGAAAGACGGGTTTTCAATCAGATAAAGGTAGGATCCTGCAGAAACTTCCAGGGCCCTGTGGTCCCCAAGAGGTATGTCATCACACTCCGGGCCACACCGGTGAGGTAACGGTGGGTAGAAGAAGAAACAGGGCAACTTAAAAATAGGAGAAAGGAGACTGTGTGTGCTTGTGTGTGTGCCTGCGTGTGGCGGCACGTGCGTGTGCGCGTTGGCACGTGGGGCTTGCATGGCCGTGTGGCAGCCGTGAGGGCCTGGAAACTTCTTTTTTTTTTTTTAATTTATTTTTAATTTATTTATTTTTGGCTGCGTTGGGTCTTTGTTGCTGCGCGTGGGCTTTCTCTAGTTGCGGTGAGCTGGGGCTACTCTTCATTGTGGTATGCAGGCTTCTCATTTCTTCTCTTGTTGTGGAGCACGGGCTCTAGACACGCGGGCTCAGTAGCTGTGGCTCGCGGGCTCTAGAGTGCAGACTCAGTAGTTGTGGCGCACGGGCTTAGTTGCTCCACGGCATGTGGGATCTTCTTGGACCAGGGCTCGAACCCATGTCCCTTGCATTGGCGGGTGGATTCCCAACCACTGCGCCACCAGGGAAGCCCCAGGCCTGGGAACTTTTTAAATGGGCAGTTAGTCAAAGCTTGTGCCTCCTTTGAAGGGAGCCTGATGGTCAGACATCCAGTTTACAAAATAGGTAACTGGGGAGCAGCAGTTTGACATTGGTAAGGAACCTTTATTTTGTAAAAGATTTTTAATCTCTCTGGTTTCCCTGATACAACATCTGAACCTTGACCTGGAACTTGGTCGTGTGTACCTGTTGGGGTCATGCGGGTGGTGCTTTCGGTGATGATGCCACTGCTCCTGGTTCAGGGACTCTAAAAAAGATAACGACTAATAAAAACACCTGATGTTTATACCCAGACCCTGTGATTTGGCTTAATGACACAGCAATGGTGTGGACCGGTGCAGAGCTGGCTTTGAATATCGAGAACAGTCGCTTTGCCTAATCTTCGTGGAGCTCATGGCAGTTGTCAAAGCACATAATTACATCGTGTCTACACATGGGGCTGAGCATCGTAAGACAGATGATGTGAATTTTGTCCTTTGGTCTCTTGTGTAGACTTATCGGTGGGTCGTAATCTCTTTGCCTTAAATTAAGAACATGCTGTTCCAGAAAAGTCTAAACCTTTTTTTTTTGTTTTTTGCTTTGAAACAGAACTTTAATTTGGAAGTATTCCCCTATATTCTTTTTTTTTAACTTTTCATTTTATATCGGAGTATAGTTGATCAACAGTGTTGTGTTAGTTTCAGGTGTACAGCAAAGTGATTCAGTTATACATACACATGTATCTATTCTTTTTCAAATTCTTTTCCCACTTAGGTTGTTACAGAATATTGAGCAGAGTTCCCTGTGCTATACAGTAGGTCCTTGTTGGTTATCCATTTAAAATATTGTAGTGTATACATGTCCATCCCAAACTCCCTAACTATCCCTTCTCAGAAAAGTCTAAACATTTTATATGAAAGCAAGAAGGCAGAGGAATAAAAACAAACTCAAAAAACTGGGGAATGTCTCCTAAATTTTAAATATGAGACCTTTATGGGGGTCGGTGACAGTGAATAAGGGTGTTGTGAATAACTTACGGACTTTTTTGTGCGTGTTGGTCAGGTCAACGTGTTTGGGAGTGGGTACCTTTCCGCGGAGGTTTTTCACTTTCTTTGGGATGCACTGTGGTTGTGTGGGAAGGACAGAGGTCGTGCAGTGGGATATTCCTGAGCTTCTCCAGACCAGTCCCAAGCTGTGTGACCTGTATGTGACCGCTGAGGACCCCGTCATGGGCCTCATCTGTCTGCCGGAGATGGTGGTTCGCACCTCGCAGGCTTCAGGACAGAATCAGGTGACGGCCATCCAGTCCACGATGCTCCAATCCAGAGCAGAGACGTGGCCTCTTCTGTCTCCAGTGAGAGGACGCAGGCCAGGGAGCGAAGGGCTCAGTTTAAGAGGCAGGGGTCATTTCATCTCAGCCTTGGAGGAGGGGCACTTTGGACCAGGGGTCAGGAGTGGCAGAGATGAGACCTGATTCATTCCGTGTCAGGTCACTAGGTTCTCTAGACCATGGTTTCTCCATGCAGGAGTGAGGTTGGCACAAGTGGTCTTCCTGGGCTCTGTGCCCTGCTCTTCTGTGGACTGGCCGCATCGGAGGAACCTATCAGGCTTCTCCAGCCCGTCTCTCCCAGGCTGTAATCACCGTCTCTACTCTCGCCGTCCTAGGTGTGGAGTCAGTGCAGTCGCTCAGGTGAGGGCTCATCTAGATTCCCAAGGGCTTGTAGCTCCACTGGTGCTTTGCGAGGATGACCTGGAGCTGGGTTGCCTGTCAGCCAACCATCTGTGATTTAGGGAGCCCATACTCAGGCTCAGGGGCACTGGGGGGGCTGCCTTGATTTCTGACTTTAGAATCCTTGGGGCTGAATCACAGCAGCAGTGATTGTGGTGGTTAGTTGTGTTTATTCAGTGAACGATCCCAAACTGAAGCAGCGGTGAGTGCAGCTGGCACAGGGCAGGTCTGCAGTTTCCAGGCAGAGCTGGGAGGCATTGCAAAACCACATCGCACTAACCCTGCATCCTGTTGCAAGGGGCTGTGAGCCCAGCGGCCCGCTGGAGAGGCACTTGGCGGCTTGGCCAGCTGGACGACTGTCCCTGCCACGAGGAAGCTTGGGGCTCCTGTGAGTTATCTAAATTCGGTTCATTTAGTTATTTTTTTGAAGTCTACACATTTATTCAAAAGCATCTACAGGGGCTTCCCTGGTGGCGCAGTGGTTGAGAGTCCGCCTGCCGATGCAGGGGACACGGGTTCGTGCCCTGGTCCGGGAAGATCCCACATGCCGTGGAGCGGCTGGGCCCGTGAGCCATGGCCGCTGAGCCTGCGCGTCCGGAGCCTGTGCTCCGCAATGGGAAAGGCCGCAACAGTGAGAGACCCGCGTACCGCAAAAAAAAAAAAAAAAAAAAAAAAAAAAGCCATCTACAAAATGAAAAAAATTACATAATTATTATATATATTTTATTTACACAAATATAAAATTTCAAGGTTATTCAAATTTAACCAGAGGACTAAGTCTAATGAGAGAAGAAAAATTAAAAGTAAAGAATTACTAGTCCAACAAAGACATGGTTTTATCCTATTTCTGGTACTTTAGGGGACAGGAAGTGTTGGGAAAAAGATTGAGTAAGGGAAGGGCATGTCACTTAACTCCAAATAGACAATAACATTGTCTTCCTAAGCAAATGTAAAACCTCTGTATGGTTTTAAATTTAAATGATCATTTTCATGGTTATAGCATTTCCAAATATCAGCTCTTCTAATCTATAAAAGAGACAAAAAGTGAAATAAAAACATGAAATTCCTAACCAAAGTTTATACATCCTCATAATGGTAAATGAAATTAATTTGTTCTTAAAACCTAGTACAATTTCATATGAAGGTATACCATACACACATAAAAGAGAAAAATTAAATGAAAATAATATTTGGGATAATCCTGATCAACATCACAGGCCATAAATTTAAGAGTGAAAAAGACATCTTGAGACTTCCCTGGTGGTCCAGTGGTTAAGTCTCCACACTTCCACTGCAGGGGGCGCGGGTTCAATCCCTGGTTGGGGAACTAAGATCCCATATGACGCATGGTGCGGCCAAAAAAAAAAAAAAAAAAAAGACATCTCATCACACAGAATGATTACGTTTTCTCTAAGAAATATAAGATTCAGAGGAGTAAACCAATACTAAAATTATGTCACAGTAAATTCTTAGTAAATAGTCTCACAAAATCTCCCACCTTGGTGGAAGTACTGTTGATGTACTTTTAAAAAATATCACATCTTGAAGTGAATGTCCTTGCAGTCTACTCTGAATCAGCTGTAGCATCCTCTGCCACTCTTTTTGCTGTCGTGAAAGATCAAATATTTCTGGTTCATAAACTAGACCATTTGCAGATGCAACCATTGTTTCTGCTAAATCCAATACATCTGCTTCAATATACTGACACTTCATGGCAACAGTAATATCTATATTGATTCTCAATTTGCTGGAAATATCCTTGTCTAGTTCATATTCATTCTTCTTCTGTGTATCTTGATATACTGAAAATTCCATTATAGTTAATAAAGCCATAGTGGTAAACGCTGTTAGAGAAACTGTACCCCCCACTGGCTGAAGTCTCTACAGAGCTGTCAGGAACTTTCGGAAAGGCATCCAACTCTTTCGCCAAACTTAAGGTTTTCTTCCGATTCAGTTGCCTCATCTTCAGGAAAACCTTCTTCTTCTTTCACGTAGTCATGCTTGTGCTACAGTCCCAGCCAACCGCCATGTTTCACAGCAGCCTGGTCGCCCGGGCTCCCGTTTACCTCCCATTTAGATATGTCATGTCATTAATCTGTTGGAAGCTTTGGGTCAAGAGGCAGTGAGGTGTAGTGGTTAGTGCATGGCCCCCTGGTGCTAGCCTGCCTGGGTTCGAATTCAGCTGTGTGATCTTCAGTGTGATATTAACCTCTCTGGGCTTCAGCTTTCTCATCTGTGAGAGAGGGAATTGTGACAGTTCGTTCAGGGAGGTAAAGCCCTTGGCACAAACTAAGGGCTCAGTAAGATGTGAGCTGATGATGCCGGACCTTTATTACTATTAGTGAACCTGCCCTGGCTTCTCCTCCCTCCCAACCCCATAGCAGCTGACCTCACAGGTCTGCTCCTCTTGGACAGTGGGGCCCCTGAGGGCAGGGCTCCTGGGTCTTGGCCCTTTCCGCTTCTGCGGCATCTGGTGTGGTGAGTGCCGAGCTGCGTGGAGAGGTGCTCAGTCAACAGTGACCAGGCGTGACTCTGGGGGTATAGAGTTGCAGGGAGAATGAACACTCTTCTCTCTAAGGCTGTGGAGATTTCTGATTGGAAAAAGTTGGGGGCGTAAGGTTATCGAGCATCTCTCATGGGCAAGATCGTCTGTTGCCGGAGCCTAGAAGTACACAGTGGAAGGACAGTGGGTCCTGGGGGACCTGGGCTCCGGGAAAGGAAGCCACATGGAACCTCCTAAAGAACTAGCAGCAGTGGAAATGCGGAGCATTAGTGAGACTGAGTAGGTGAGTTGTCCCAGTAGGAGGCCAGGCAGGGAAAGGGAAGGGCTGGCTTTGAGGATCTCTGGCAGGCTGACTGGAAGAGGTGGCGTGGGATTGACCTAGGATTTTGGGGGGGTAGAATGGTGTGTAGGGGCTTCTGCCGGTAGAGGCTCGGGTTTACCTAAGGGGGCTGCAGGGGAGGCCCCATGGTGAGTCAGAGGGGGCTGCTGGCTGTGGCAGAGGCTTTCTGTAGGGGAAATGCTTATGACTGAACTGTCTAAAAATGAGTGAGAGAGAGGCGGGTAGGGAGAGAACACGAGGAGAAGGAGGACGGGAAAGAGAGGGATCCAGAGAGGGACAGAGGAGCGGACGCTAGTTAAGCCTCTGAACAGCATCGGACTAATGTACGCTGCTGGCGGTCACTGTCCCCCAGGGGCATGCTCCAGCCCCGCCCTCCTCTGTCCTGGCGCCCCCCCCCCCCGCCCCACGTCCTTTCTCTTCCAGGCTCCCCACTCCCTGCACGGCCCCAGAAGCCAGTGAGTGGGCATCCTGGCCATTTCCTGCCCCGCGGGCCGCCCCCCTCCTCCGATCCCAGTAGCCCTGTGCAGGCAGGACCTCGCCCCGTGACCGGGAAGCGGGGCTCCCGTTCCTGCCTGTTTACCCTGGCGCAGCGGCAGGGAGATGGGGTCACGTGGGGGCCCCCCACTCCCACCCTGGCATGCCAGCTGCATGAGTCGCCAGCTGTGGGCACAGGTGGGCGGGCAGGGGGCATTCCTCAGGACTGACTCTCCCCAGCCCGCCTGGCATGGGACCCCCTGCTTCTGGGGCTGACTCTAGGGCGATGGGCCAGCCAGTTCTGCACCGGGCCGCTGAGTCACGGTCCTGAAGTGTGGCCTCTGAGTCACCCTGCAGCCCTGTCCTCCACAGCGAGTCCTTTGTGGGACTTGCCTGGGCCCGAATGGGCGTTTGACCCAGTGTGCCGCTGGCCACCCTCGAGTTCTCTTGCCCCACCCACCCCGTTACAGGCCCCATCCCAAGTCCTCCTCGCAGGATTGGCTGCATTCCTTCGTGATCCAGAACCCAGGAGTTTGACTCTAGCCAGCGGCTGAGTTATAGGAGGGAAGCGTGGGCAGGTTTAGCAAGCTGGGGCAGGAGCGAACCAGGCAAGATCTGGGGGAGGACGGCCGGTTCACCTGTCATGACAGGGCCACAGGAGGAGTGTTCAAATCTGTGTCTTGCGTACTTTGCGAGCATCTTGAAATGACCTTGAAAACCCACCCCTGTGAGGGACCAGGTGAGACAGTAACATCTATGTATTGGCACTGGCTGTGCTGTGTGCAGTTAATTCCTGTCCAAAGATGTCAGGCTCTGTCCTTATACCCATTTCTGGTGGAAGAAACTGAGGGTTTAGTAGAGGACACTTGCTCAGGGCCCGTGAGCTAGAGAGCGGTGCGTCTGGAGTTTGACCCCAGACCTCAGTTCTATGTTAGATTCTCTGATTCAAGTTCATTGGTTTGTGTGCTCCCTTCATCCTCTCTTTCCTTTTTTTTTTCTTCTCTCCTTTGCCGCTTAGCTGCTGGAGTCTTCCCCATGGAAGGCAGCTGTCAGCAGTGCAGGAAACCACTTAATAGTGGCAGCTAGTGGAAACTAAAGTGGCATCTGGAGTCCTGCTGTCACTGTAGGTTCAGCCTGCAGCCTGAGCCCTGAGGGCAAGCTGGGGCTTCAGCCGCTGGGATGGAGAAAGCAGCTGTAGGCCTTGACAGTGACGGACCCCCAAGGGTCTGTGTCTGGGAGGCGGGCACGGGGATGCGGCACAGTGCGAGGAGATTGAGTAGCTCCTTGACTCTGAGGGGAGACCCATGTTGAGGCTGCGGGGTGCTGGGGAAGCCCCCTAGGGTTCAGGTTCTAGATGTACCCTCTCTTTAGTCAGGAGGCTTTGGGAGCGTCCTTTTCTTTCTGCTGTTCTCGGTTATCCCTTACACAAAGAGAGGAAGTTGGGCTAGACCAGGGTGCTAGCACCCTCCTTTTTTCCCAGGAAGGGCGAGGGGGCGGGGACATCTGCATGGGGGTGAGGGGAATGGAATCTGCCTTTGTAATGAGCTCCCCAGGTGAGGTGGAGAACCGCTTTCAGGTCAGCCCCTGAGATGCAGGTAGTCTTCCTGCCTTAGGTGGTCCTGCCTTCCACCAGTCTTCCTGCCCTTGGTGGTCCTGCCTTCCACCAGTCTTCCTGCCCTTGGTGGTCCCAGCCGGCAAGGATGCTCAGGGCTGACTGGGCTGCTCCGATAGGGTTTTCTTGGGCCTGTGTTTGAAATCACTCACCGTAACAGCCCATATATTTCGTGTGAAGACTGGGATTTCTGGCTTCACTTGGGGTGGGTGGTGGGCCCTACTCTCCCAGGGCCACCCTGGCTGGAGCTGCCTGTAAAGGCCCCAGGATCTGAATTCAGTTATTATCTTCACAGTGTAAAACCCCAGAAGACTGGGGCCAGCAGGGTGGCTGTGAGGTCTCTGTTAGCTTGAGGTTCTCTCCTGCAGTGGGTGCGTGAGTGAGGCGGGGAGTGGTATTGAAGTGGATGCTTTTTGAAGACAGATGTATTGGCAGAAAGGCCAGATGTTGAAGTGGGGTTTCTGGTCTTGATTGAAAGTTTCAGTGCAGTCTTCTGTAAGGGAATGATGGTGATCCAAGTTTCTAGAACCGTGGCTGGCCCACACGAGGTAGCCAATATCATATGAATTTGAGTGAAATCTGATATAGAGCATTTCTGTGACCTTTTCGACCACTCCTGACTCTTTCTCCTGTTACTATACCTGAAGATTCATTTAAAAATTTTTTTTTAATTTTATTTATTTTATTTTTGGCTGCATTGGGTCTTTGTTGCGGTGCGCGGGCTTCTCATTGCGGTGGCTTCTCTTGCTGTGGAGCACGGGCTCTAGGCGTGTGGGCTTCAGTAGTGTGGCATGCAGACTCAGTAGTTGTGGTGCACAGGCTCAGTAGTTGTGGCTCACGGGCTCTAGAGTGCAGGCTCAGTGGTTGTGGCACACGGGCTTCGTTGCTCCACGGCATGTGGGATCTTCCCGGACCAGGGCTTGAACCTGTGTTCCCTGCATTGGCAGGCGGATTCTTAACCACTGTGCCACCAGGGACGCCCTGAAGATTCTTTTTTTTTTTTTGAAGATTCATTTTTTAATGGCACTTTTATTTTACTTTATTTTTTTAATTAATAGTCATCTTTTATTTATTTATATATTTAGTCTTGGCTGTGTTGGGTCTTCGTTTCTGTGGGAGGGCTTTCTCTAGTTGCAGCAAACGGGGGCCACTCTTCATCGCGGTGCGCGGGCCTCTTCATGATCGCGGCCTCTCTTGTTGCGGAGCACAGGCTCCAGACGCGCAGGCTCAGTAGTTGTGGCTCACGGGCCTAGTTGCTCCGTGACATGTGGGATCTTCCCAGATCAGGCTCGAACCCGTGTTCCCTGCATTAGCAGGCAGGTTCTCAACCACTGCACCACCAGGGAATCCCAATGGCACTTTTAAATGGAAGGAAAACTGAGTATTTTTTCCTCCCAGTGTTATCATGCTTGTTGGCAGTTGCCTCCCTCATTTTGCACAATTTCAGGTGATGGCTGTCCAACTCCCTAACTGTATTCTTGCATTCTTAGCACAAACAGAACGACTAAGTGTGGGTCCTTATCTTATTGGAAAGTGGAAGAAAAAATAAGAACCAACATTTCCTGGCTGGCCAACCCATACAGGCGTGATGGTACAGGCTCTTTACTAAGGATCGACATGTAGGTTAAGCAACTCGGTCACGGTCACACAGTGGCAGAGTCACAGTTTGAGCCCCGGTCTCTGTCTCTTGAGCTTGCTTTCCTCCCGCTATCCTGGACTATTTCTCCTAAATAACGAAGTGGCCAGTATAGTACAAGCCGTAGTGCATAAGAAGCTCTGAGGCTGGGACAGAAATGTCCATAGCTAGCCTGTGGACTGTTCACACAGATCCGATTCCCCACTGGGTCTTGTTCAGTACATTTGTGCTTTCTGTCTGCATTGAGTAGACAGGCAAGGCTGAACTTGGGAGGCATTGGTGCAAAGTCTGATCTGGGCTGTAGAGTCATATGAGGTTGATCTTGGGTCTGGTATTTATTTAACCTGCCTTAGCCTCAGTTTCCTTATCTGTAAAATGGATGCGATAGTACCTAGGTCAAAGGCGGTTGGATGAGCCTCTCACAGATGCAGTGTCTGGTATCGATACATGGGAGGCCCTCAGCCACCATTTCTTTCTTCGTCCCTACAAGTAGAGGGGCTGAGTTACAGGTCCTGAGGGGAGATCGCTTTCTCTTCCCACCTTCAATGTGTCATCTCCCTCTCCGTAAGCTTGTATCGTCTGGGTGTGGTGAGCCCCAGGACTAAAGCCGCCCTACAAACCGATTGGTGACAGAAAACCCGCGAGCACCTCCTTTCCCGTGGGGCCCCGTGACTGTCTGGCAGCTGGCAGCAGTGATGGGAACGGGTGGTGCCCCAGGGGCTGCGGGAACGGTGTGTGCAGATCCGGGCAGGACGACTTACTGGAACCACTGGGCAGCCCTGTGAAGGGAACTGGCTGCCGGGCGGAGAGCGGAGGAACGGGTTTTGGCAGTGGAAGTGGTGCTATAGGACGCAGAGCTCCTTCTGGCGGAACGGGTTCCCCGCTGTGGGCTCTGGGGTGTGGTATGGGACCAGGAACGGGCTGCCCCCCAAAGGCACCTTCGGGAGGCACAGAGAGGTCTGGGCATCCCAGCTAGGGGCATTTAGGGAAAGGATTTCAAGGGCTTTAGGAGTGGGAGGGGACGTACATGGGGGAGACTGGCCAGGCTGAGTGGTCTTGTAGAAGAGGGGCTGATGACCGTGTACTAGCGTGTGAGTTCTCACTCTCCTGCCGAGTTCATCACTTTGCTGTATGGCGGTGTCTCTCTGTCCTGCTGTGTGACCTTCTCAAGAGCAGGCGAACTCCTTGCAGAGTAACCTCCCCATTGAAACATGTTGATGGCCGTCGATGACCCACAGGCAAGATGTGAACTTTGATGCCGCTGTGGATATGTCACCTCGCCTTCCTTCTTCTCTGTGACAGAGTGGCATATCCCGAGTGGCATCCCAAAGACAGAGATGTCTTACTTCATCCCTTTCTGATGGTTTTACCTCCCTCTCTCCTTTCTTCTATGCTTCTATCTGTTCTTCCATCTATACTTCTACACTTCCTCCCACCCTTCCGTGCTTTTTTTTCTTCCAGCCATCCTTGTATATACTTCACTCCACCCAGCCACCCTTCCATCCAGCCATCCTTCTACCCAGCTACCCAGCCATCTAATAGTCATTGCCTACCTACGATGCATGGGACACTGTGCCTGGCTCTGGAGATGCACAGATGGCTAAGAGCCAGCAAGGTCCCTATTCTGAAGGAGATCATGTTCTGGTGGGAAGCCATGCATATAACTAAGTCCTCATAGCACAGTCAGGTAGGTGCTGTAATAGTACTAACAGGGGTATACTGGAGCATGGTGGGGAGTGAGGGTTCAGTGTGGGTGGCCCAGGGACGGTTTCGCTGGTGAACTGCTTGAATTGAGTCTCAGAGGATGACGTGGTTCTCGAGGCCTATGAGGGTCAGGGAGAGGAGGCAGAGGTGAGTATGGAGGCCCCCAGACCTTGCTATGTATTGATAGAACTGTAAGGCATGGATGGACTCAGGCCAGAGATCCACCTGCAGATGTTTATTACATCTTTGTTGCCTCGTCACCCTAGTGCCCAGCACACAGTATGTTCTTGATAGCCATTAGTTCACTTCCCTTGCTGTCCTTTCCAGAAGTGAGTTCCATTTGCATCCTTGCCCTTGTCCATAGTTCTAGTCATCGGCCTGGTGAGTTAGCAGCTGCCGTGAGAAGCACGTGCCCCAGTGGGGTGAGGTGGGCCGTGTCCTGGCAGAATAGCTCTGAGTCTCCCCCTTCAGGTCCACCTTCACTCAAGCCCCAGTCTCAGAATCAAGGGGGAATTAACAGGAAAACAAACCTCCCCCCCCTCCCCACAACCGAGCTTGCTTATTTGTAGAAATGTTGGAAAATACAGATGACAGATAATCCTGATAGTTGCTCTTACCATCTGGCTCTCTTGCTTCCCGCTTACGATGGTTTCACATCTCGACGTTGTTCACTTAACATTACATCCTGACCCTTTCCCAGTGTCAATCAGTCGTGAAAACTTGTTTTGAGCAGCTTTCCCACGTGTCGTCATGTACCTGTGCAAGAAAGGTACTCTGTCACTCATTTTTGCTCCTGTTGTAAAATGAGGATAATCACAGCCCTTTCTCCGTGGGGTTGATGTGAAGGAGAGGTGAGGAAAGTTCGTCCAGAGCACGTGCTGCCGGTATTGCTGTCCTCGTCATCTTTGGCCAAGTTAGGACTGCTGGGCATTCGTATTTCCTTCTGCTTTGCCTGGTATAATGCACGAACCTTTTCACACATCTCTGGTTGTTTTCCTGGCAGAGCCCCCCCCCAGAAAGGTTTGAGGAGTTTTATAGAGTCTTGATACAGTGCGGCATAACTTCCCAGGTATAGTTCCCCCACAGCCACTCCGCAGACGGTGCTAGGGGTTACTGAGGCAGCCTTCTGAAGTGTGAGCATCTTAATTCACGCAAGGGACCCCATAGCGGGCGTGGAGCTCTGTGATCGGCAAACACCCAGAACAAAACCGTGTTCTTGTTGCTTTTCTTTGACTACTGCTGTGATCGACCAGCTTTTCATGTGTATTGCCTACCTGTGTTTTCTCAACTGGTCATTTCCTTTGGCGTGTTTAGCAGGGTTTTTTTTTCATAGAGTGGTAAGGTCTGTCTCTACCAACTTGCGGATTTTGCAGATGGGGCACTGGTGAGTCCCACTGGACTCTTTGTTAGGCATACGGAAATGACGCCTTCGTTTCTGCGGGGTACATTTCATTACAGATCTGCATCTGATTGTGGTAGCAAAACCGTGCTTTGCAAATGAATGCAGGGGGGCCTGTCTCATTAATCTGGGCTGTTGCCAATTTTAAATATTCCTCCCTAAGCGGTATTTGCCAGAGAGCTTCTCCCTTCTCTCTTCCTTCCTTTCCTCATAAGCAAAATAAAAAGTCCTGCTAACTTTCAGGTGTCATTGCAAACGTCAGCTCCTCAAAGACCTCCACCCTGGAACCCCCAGATCCACTGCTGATGGGGGTGAGCTGGCGTCTCCTTCACAGCGTTGGTGGCAGTTTCTAAGGTAGTGGATGCTTTAGGAACGTTTGTTTACATTCCTCCCGTAAACTCAAATCTTTTCCAGGGCAGGGACCTTGGCTCTTATTGCATCGTATGTGTTCCCTCAGCCCCTCGTGCAGGGCTTGGAAGTGGATACCCAGCGTGGGAAAGTGACTTGTGTGGATGTGGCCGACCCAGAGCTTGACTGGGTCACCGTTGAGCTGGATCTCCCAGGACCCTTTGCATCTGTGGCCAGAGCTTGGCTTTGATGTCTGGGTGAGCAGAGCAAAGGTCGGCTGGCATGGCAGGGCCTTGTCCCCGCGCCCCACTGGCGTCAGTCCCTCTGGGTTGTTTTGGCTCATTGAGGACAGAGCAAGATGTAGGGGAAAGGTTGGGACTGGCTTCTAGGTGAGTGCCCAGTGACAGCCAGCTGTACCCTCTGCTTGGCTACACCCAAGTCCTGTACTCCACGTGGCTTCCTCGGGCCTGCCGTGGAAGGAGAAAGAAGCTTCTTCGTCATGAGCAGAGGCATGAAACCACTGGAGAACTCTGGTTCCACCACTCCAGGGCCCATCCTGCTGGCAGGAGGAACCGCAGGTGGCCTGGGGGTTGGCAGTGCGGGTGGGGAGGGAGAGGAAGTCTCCAGGGTGGTCGGGTAACCAGGTTGGAATGCTTGGTTCCTGGGTGGCCAGGGCTGGGGGAGGTCTCGGGTTGGAGGGGAGAGAGCCTGCCAGCTGGAATTGGAATCGGGGTGCCGCCAATCCCCTGCTGTGTGAGTGTGGGCTTGGTGCCCATCTCCGGGAGACGGGAGAGTGGAACTAACTAGGCCTCCTCTCAGGGCTTGTGGGCAGGTGCAGGGACTGGACGCCTGTTCTTGGCGCTTAGCAAGTGCCCGGTGGATGTCACCTTACTTTTGTCCTCCCCATCCACCTCCCGCTTCCGTAATTGACACACGTTGAACATGGCAGAAAATTGCTAACGTTGGAAAATTCTCAGCAGAGTCAGTGAGAACTCAAATTGGAGGTCCTCAGGGCCACCAGAGCACCAGACGAGAGTGGCGAGGCTGCCCCCGTGCTGGAAGGGATCCTGCTAGGAGGCTGAACTCACAAGTCCGGGACCCATCTGAGACCTTGGGGTCCCTGTGGGCCGGAACCCCACGTTGCACTCCCAGGCCCGCTCCTTGGAGCTGAATGACCTTGGGTGTGTGTCTTGCCGCTCTTCCCTCACCCGTGAAGTGGGCGTAGGGGGGTCACTGCACCACAGGTTGGATGTAGACCCTCGGGATGGGCGGTGGTTGGAACCGTAGAAGAGCCGCTGGGATCAGGGCTGGCCTGGCTTTTCCATGGTGGGGGGTAGGTAGCGATTTGTGGGGTTTCTTTTTGTGGAGCTTCTTTTCTGGGGGCTTTTCAGGCACAGAGCAGCCTGGGGCCTGACATAGATATGGATGTAGTTGGGAGCATAATCCAATAATTACCCCCTGCCCCCCGAAGACGTTCCCATCCGAATCTCTGTGAATATTACATGTTATGTCACCAAAGGTGTTAAGATTGTAGGTGGAATGAAGGCTGACCTTAATATAGGGAGATTATCCTGGATTTTGCTGTGGGTCCAGTGTCATCACAAGGGTCCTTAAAAGTGGAGGAGGGAGGCAAGGAGGAGGTCAGAGTGACGTGATGTGAGAAGTAACATTGCTGCTTTGAAGATGGGGGAAGACACCATCAGGCAGGGATTCCCCCCACCCCCGCCCAGAGCCTCCAGAAAGGAATGTCGCCCTGCTGACAGCCCAGTGAGCCCCCATTTGGACTTCTCACCTCCAGAACTGTATTTAGTTCATTTGTGTTGCATTTAAGGCATGGAGCTTGTGGTGATTTGCTCTGACAGCCCTGGGAAGCTAATGTGATGGAGAAAGCACTTTTGGCCACCTTTTGTTTCCTGGGGGGGTGGGGGCTGGAGACCATCAGAGGGGAATGTCCTTTGGGGTGTGGCACTGGCAGACAACCCTGTATTTGGGCATGATCATCGGGGACTGGGTCCGCCGAGGCCTGCCTGGTGACCTGGCGGGGAAGGCTTGGCTAAGCAGGTGTGCTGAGATCCGGGTGATAAGGGCTTGTGTAAAGGCCAAATGCCCATCACCTCTCCCTCTGACAGCCCAGTCTTTGGCTCTAGCAGCTTGGGAAGAATGGAGTACTGGTGCGTTAGGTGCTGGGAGGGACCCCTCCCCGTCCTGCCCTGCTCTTTTAAGTTTTAATTGTCGGTCTGTTAGAGTATTTCTTAAAGCATCTCGGGAGTGCTCGACAGGTGCACACTAGGCTCAGGTGATGAGCCCGTCCATCCAGCAGGTTGGCTGTGCCTAGGCTCAGGGCCTGGCACCTTCTCAGTCTTTCCTGCCGGGGCCCTGCTGAGCTGCCTGTCCGGGGTGTGTGGCCAGCAGCCCCGCTGCCTGTCTGCTTTCCTGCCCTGACCCACAGGAATGGGTGCTCAGGCAGCAGTGGGGGCTGGATGGAGGTGACCCTGGCCCCCAGCGGTCCCACTCTTGGAATGCAGGTCCTGAGCCTTGCCTCAGTGAGGCCATTTAAGAAGAAGGCATATTGTGTCTGTGAGGGGTTTCTCACTAATACTGTGTGTGTGTGTGTGTGTGTGTGTGTGTGTGTGTGTGTGTGTGTGGTCAGGGGTGGGTTCAGTGTATAGGATGCCATTAAACGCCTTTTTAAAGCCAAGCCAGGACAGCGCCGGGGTCATCATCACCTGGGCCTGACGGGTACTGGGGTGGAGTGGGGCTGCTCCCCTGAAGGGTGAGGCTGTCCCGAGTGAGTGGCTCTTTCTCTGCCCCGGGCCTGGCTCGGCTGGCCTCAGGTGCCCTCCTGGGTCCTGCTCCAGAGCTGCCCGGAGCAGCTGGCTGGGTCACCCAGAACGTGAGGAATGGCTGGGGACGCCGCCCGGGCTCGTGTTTGGCCTCAGCCAAGGTCAAGTTGTCAGGGAAGGTGAAGCGGCAGAATCTTAGCTGCGGGGAGGACAGGTCTCGCGGGGCCGAGACTGCTTTCTGGCAGCTCTTTTATATGCAAACCCGACCGATCCGCTCCTCTGTCTGGACCGCCCCCATCTCCGCCGCCGAATCCTGGGGCGGGCCAGCGGCATGCAGACACCTGGCCGGAATGACAATGAGTGATTGTGGAGGACGCTCCGCTGGGAGGGCTTTGCTGAGCCAGCACTTACTTCCCTGCATTTCCAGCCCGCTCTCCTCTCCTTCTCTGGCGAAGGCCGGGCCATTGGGATGGTAATGCCCTCTCGGCTGGCCTGGGCTCCAGGTGAAAAATGAACTCGGGGGCCTGCCCTTGAGGCTCTACAGTCTCATTTTTTTATGCAGATGTGCTGGGGGGATTGGGGTGCTTGGGGAGAGTGGAAAAGGGGCCTGGGGAGTCCTAAGGCATGAAACGGAGGTGGTCTGAGCTGTCACCCCTCCTGGGGCATCTCCTTTGATGTGAATGTGCCAGAGGTCCCAGGTCATCTACGCCCGCCCCGGATCAAATTACCTTGTGCTACTTCCTGGTGAATCTAAACTATGCCTTCCCTGAGGGTGGGAGGTCCACCGCAAACCATTATGAAAGGAAGCTGTAAGAAAAGAGCAATGACGCAGTCCCAATGGCCTTATATTGAGGTTCCTGTGATACTGTCCTCGTCCACCTCTAGATTTTTCCTTGACTTGTAAAATAATGGTTTTTCCTTATTATAAAATAATTCTTTGTTTGCCAGAGAATTATGTAGCACTTCTTATACACTAGGCAACTGTTCTAGCCCTTGGCAAATATTAACTCATTTAATTTAATCCCGTGGCAGCCCTGCGAGACGGTGCTGCAAGGCACAGAGGTTAGGTGATGGGCCGAGGGCACAGGGTCGCTTCCTGGAAATGACCAGGCAGTACTGCTTCTGGGTCTGTGACCTTCTCTCTGAAAAGCAGAAAATTAAAAATGTTAGTTCTGCCACCCAGAAATAAAGGCTCTCAGTATTTCCAGAATTTGGGGCATGGTATAGATGCATCATAGTTCATTTAACTATATTAATTGCCCATAATTTGAATCAGTTTCTTTTTAAAAAAATGGTCCTTGCATATATACTCGTGCATCCTGGCTTTACTTCCTCTTCACATGTTCATTTTTTTAGTGGCATCTCTTTCCTTTTGAAAAGTTTACTAGACTTTAAGAATGGCTTAAAATTTCCCCAAACCCTCCCATAGGCACTGCCTCAAGGCAGTGTCTTCAGAGCATACTCTGCTGTTGCTCTGGAGCTGCTTCTGGTGAACGGAGTTTAGTTGTAAGCAACTTAGGACAGTGTTGACGGCAGTGATGAGAGTGACCAGAGGCTTGTGGGCCAGGTTTGGGAGGAAGTCCAGTGAATGAGTTAACAAACTTGCAGGTTGCGTAGTACATCTTAAAATTAATTATTTAAGCACTCATTAGTAAATCATTGAAGCTGACATTATTATTCTTTATTATTAAATAACAGGATGTTGCTAATGCTATCAAGCATTAATTATTTAAGTCTCATTACTGGGTATTAAGCTTTATAGCGTTTGACTAACATTGAAAGTCAGAGGAACAAAGCCGATGTGAGACAATGGCAGCTGTTTTCTGTTAAGATAGCCTCCCTCCTGGTTTCCCCGAAGAGCTTGAGGACCTGGTTTTATAGTACCTTTCCTTGTAACTCCATGACCCGAAAGTCTGGGAACGTTTGTCAATTTTTTTTTTTTTTTTTTTTCGGTACGTGGGCCTCTCACTGCTGTGGCCTCTCCCGTTGCAGAGCACAGGCTCCGGACGCGCAGGCTCAGCGGCCATGGCTCACGGGCCCAGCCGCTCCGCGGCATGCGGGATCCTCCCGGACCGGGGTACGAACCCGCGTCCCCTGCATCGGCAGGCAGACTCTCAACCACTGCGCCACCAGGGAAGCCCCAGTCTCCCTTCTTGAAAGAGAAGGTGAGGAGAAGGTGGCCGGGAGGACAGGCAGAACTCTCTCCCTTAGGGACAGGCGTTTGGTAAATGTTTGCTGAATGAAGGAAAGGCGGAGCATGCGGTGAAGCTGGTGATTTCATTGTGCGCTCCTGGCCGCAGCTCCGGGTGCTCTTGAGCTGTCCACACAGATATCCTCTTTAGCTAAAGGAACCGCCTTCTCCCACGTACTAGCTATGGGATTTTGAGAAAGTGGCTTAGCATCCTTGGACCTCGGTAACCTTATTCGTAAAGTACAAACCCATCCTGGGTCATGGTGATGATTAAACGTGATGATGCTCGTAGAGCCCTGGTGAGTTGTTGGTGCCCCGAGAATGTTAGCATTTATTAGTATTGTTTGCAAAGAGAGGAGTAGTGTCGCTGTGCGTGCTGCGTTCCCTATGAACCCTGTAACCACTGGAGTCTTATCTCCCCCCTGTTTGTCCCCTTCCTCCTCTGTCCGGTGACTGGGGAAGGCAGGAAGCCCACAGGATAAAATGCTGGATCAGCTTCTCTCCTCTTAGACTGTCTTCCACATCATCTTGTAGGTGGGTCGAGTAGCCATGCCCTGTCTATGCCCTCCATGAGAAAAAAATGATAGTGAGGGGCTTCTCTGGTGGCGCAGTGGTGAAGAATCTGCCTGCCAAGGCAGGGGACACGGGTTCGAGCCCTGGTCCGGGAAGATCCCACATGCTGTGGAGCAGCTAAGCCCGTGCGCCACAACTACTGAGCCTGCACTCTAGAGCCTGCTTGCTACAACTACTGAGTTTGCGTGCCGCAACTAAGGCCCGCGCGCCTAGAGCCCGTGCTCTGCAACAAGAGAAGCCACCGCAATGAGAAGCCCGCGCACCGCAACGAAGAGTAGCCCCCGCTCACCGCAACTAGAGAAAGCCCGCGCGCAGCAACAAAGACCCAACACAGCCATAAATAAATTTTAAAAAAAAATCGCGAGAGCAAAGCAGAAATATGCAGTGAAGAGGAATGGTTATTGCTAGATGGGGGCTTCTTCACGCTCACCACGAGGGAAGAGAGGGCGTTGGAAATTGACGCTGCATAGCAGGTACCACCCATCTGCATCGTGGCCTGTGTTAGCGTATATAAGTGCCCTTCTGCTGATTGGACACCCAGGAGTGCTCCCAGGGGATGGCAGCCTCAGGATAAATGGGAGAGGGGCAGTGGGTATCAACACTTTTGTAATCAAATAAACATTAAGGGGCAGAGAGGAATTCTCCTACACTGGGAATTCTCCAGTGTCTCGCCGCCCCTGTGTTTGGTGATGCAGGTCACTGGGGTGAAAGAGTTTTGGGGAAGCGTTGAATTTTAGCTTCTGCCATCCGCACAGCAATCCTGTCTCACAGGTTAGGAAACATGGTCTCAGGTGATTTTGGGTTCACGGCCTTTTCCCAGAGCTGGGGCAGAGCCCGCACGCTCCCTCATGCCTGTGCCCTTGTCCCCTCCCAGTCCTGGCTCGTGAGGTCCGGCGCGTTGGTGGCAGGGCCAGCTTGGTTCAGATCAGCCCTGCCCAGCTACCTGCTGCTTCACACCGCAGAAGCTGATGGCGTCTCTGATGTAAATCTTGTTGCCGGGGGCTGGATGTGCTCGACTCCTGGTACCCAGGGACCCCAGGCTTTATCTGTCCCCAGGCGGAGTCCCTCAGATCAGTTACAGGGTGGGACTGCCCCTCAGCGTGGGTCATGGAAAGAAATGATTAGGATACAGTTCTTTGGTGCTTTTGGACCTACAGCCAAGAACTGTTCTGGTACCCCGAGAAGAATATCTGCAAATTCCAGCACCAGATACGGATTCAGAAAGAAAACTGAGCAAAACACCTGGAATTCTTTTCCTAATTAATATATGCTTGTTGAAAAATGGCCTCCACAAACTTACAGAAACGTAAAAAGGAGGAAGTGACCTTCCCGTGTCATGTCATCCCTGTAGTTTGGCAGAGAACGTTAACGAAAGGAGTCAGAAAAACCCCGGCTTGGAATCCTGCCGTGATTGTTTCAGTTTCTTAAAGGTCTCACATGAGGGAAAAGTCCTGCCATCTCCAAGGTACTTCGTGAGAGTTACAGGAGACGTTTGATGAAATTCTGTCCAGGGCTGTCATTGGTCCTTTGTGGGTTCAATAAGCGTTCTTTGTCCCCATCCCTGCCCCTTGCTTCTGATCTTCTAGGAATCCAGACACGTGAGAGTATCCGTTCTCTGACCTGTTGCACGGGGCCGCCGTCTCCTCCCCCGCCCTGTCCTCTCTCTCCCACCCACCCCGGTTAGGCAAGGACAGTGGAGCCTCAGGCGTCCAGCTGGGAGTGGCTGTGGTGTTGCAAGACCTGGGCCTGCCTCTGGCTCCAGGCGTGTCCCCCTGAGGGTTTTGGAGGGAGTCCGGGCAGGTTCCGGCCCAATGCACGCTCCTCTTTGCAGACTCTCGAAGGTGCCCACGACACCCACCTCAGTAAGCATGACGTGTGTGTACTTGGCGCCTTGAATTGCCTGAAGGACACCACTTTCTCATCGTTAGCTAATTTGGAAAATGAACGGAAGGGAGATACCTTTGAATTTCGGGAAGTGTGAAGAATGATGTCTGTCATTCAGGTGTGTTCTTGTCTGCTGAGAAACCATTGGCTGCCTTTCAGTTACTGAGCTGCTGGAGCTGGTAATAATGGCTAATACGTGCTGAGCACCTTCTGTGTGTGCGGGCCCTGCCGTGCGCTTTGCCTGCATTATCTCATTTTATCCTCCCAGCAGCCCTATGAAGCCCTATAAGGGCAGCTGTTAATTTCTGCGGAGGAAGGTGAAGCTTCCAAATGCTAATAAATAAGCCTCCTGGTGTGCACGGTGAGTAAGGAGACAGGATGCAAGTGGGCTGTTGTGATTCCAGAGCCTGAGTCTCCAAGGGGCTATTTCCCTTCCAGAATCTCTCTGCTCCACTCCTTCAGTTAATCGGTGATTCAGAACCGTTCACTTTTCCTTTGGAATCTTTTTGCCTTCTCTCCGTTAAACAAACAGTCTCCATCATTCTGGCCAGGCACAGTGACTGACACAGTAGGTTTGCAGTAAATGCTCAGTGGATGACTATCCAGCATGAGCATTAATTGAGCAGCTACTAGCTGCTAAGCAGCTGCAGGATTGGGTTCTGGGAAACGGGGAATTTAAGGATAACATAGTTGCTATCCTCAAGCTGCTTACCCACAGCTTTGTAATGGAGAAAGCTCAGATACAAATGATGGCAGCTCAGTGTGGGACTAGGGCCGTGGAGAGAATAAGGCCTGTGTGCTTTTAGAGCATGCCAATTCCGCATATTGGGTCACTGTGCCGGAGCCGGAGCAAATGGGCCAGAGGTGACAGGCTTGGGATTTGAATTGATATGGTGTCTGCCTTTATGCGGTGGGAGCGCTGGGGAAGGGGCAGCAGTGGATTTAGCTGTAAGGCACAGGGGGATGATGAGAAGATTGGGGAAGGCACAGTGAGAGAAAGGGCTTTGCAGGATGAGTAGAAGTTCACCAAGAAGGCTGAGCAGTTGGAAAGACAGCAGAAGCAGAGGCCCAGGGGAGAGTCAGTGAGTGACATGTCCAGTGTGCTCAGACTGCAGGGGTGTCTGTAGCTAAAGTTGAAACTTTAAGAGCTGGGACCCTGGGACCTCAATCCCAGCTCAGTTTATTACCACCTGTGTTATAGATTTTGCGGTTTTTTTTCAATACACCAATTTGAGGTGTGTGCTGCCTTGAAGACAATTGGTAAATGTTAGCCGTGGGCATTACCTTCAGCCTGACTGTGAAGCAGTTGACTGTCATCCTGCAGGTTTGAGACCGAGAAGCAAAATGATGAGATGTGTCCCATGATCCTGTTCACCCTCAAAGGAAGGTCCTCATCCTTCTCACAGCTTATGCCGTGGTGCCGCTGGGCGCTCCACGTGCGGGTTTCTTTTGACGTGACCCTTTGGGTGCCTGTGTGTTTGTAAGAGGAAGCAGCAAGTGATGAGATGTGTTGTGAGCTGTACTGAGTTTTCTGTGGTGACTGGGGGAGAAATCAGAGTATTTTGGTTGCACAGCATCCCCTCCTGAACCATCTGAGATCTGTTTCTCCTCCCGTTGCTATGGTTTGTGGGGTCCAGGGGGTCTGCTGGGGCTGCATGCTCCCTGGAGCCCGCCTAAAGGATTAGAAGCGCTCCAGCCAGGCGTCGTGAGGAATGAGTGCTCAGGCATCTATTCTCCTTTTCCTTTTTCCTCTTCCAGTTCCTTCCTCTCCTCTAAACCACTCCACGTTTTCAGGATTTAGAGTGTATCCTTTTCCTTTTTATCTTTTCCCTCCTCGGAGACAAAAGGAAGTTTCCAGTTCTGCTACTTCCTAGTTAGGTGACCTTGGACAAGCCACCCTGGTGAGCCTTAGCTGTTCATCTGTAAGATGCACCAGTAACTGCTTGGGAGGGGTGGGTGGGCACAAAGCGAGACCCTGAGCCCCAGGAGCCCAGCTCGTGGCTGGCCCAGAAGGGTGCTCGGTAAGGGTAACCCCCTCCCTCCCTCCCAGCAACAACCACTCACAGCCTCACTTTATCTCAAATGCCTCACACTGAAGAGAGAGCAGTTAGCCCCCGAGGAAGAGAGCTTCTCCAGTGAGCCCTGCGGCATCCCTGCATCACCACATCACCCTGTATCACTATCGCCCTGTATCACGTATCACCCTGCATCACTGTATCCATGTCTGCATCCATGTCGCCCCACATCACTATCACCCTGCATGTCTGTCACCTGAGGGACCTACAGAGTAGACCGCTCCCCAGGCCTACTGGTCAGAACTGTTGTGGGTGGACCTTGGGGGGGTCTGTATTGTGACAAGCCCCTAGGTGGTTCTTAGGCACACTCAGGTGTGAGACCCACTGGCCCAGAGAAACCTTTTGGGAGCCTAGTACTGCAACTCACACTGTGAAGGCACTTGGTAAATATGGAGTGATCCACGTACACCCCCCACACAGCAGTGCGTGTGCGTGTGTATGTATATATGCGTGTGCGTGTGTGCGATGTTGAACTTGACTTGCCACGGATGCTGTGATGCCATGCCACTCAGTTCCCACGGAGCTCTGGAGACTTAAGTTCCCCAAGTCAGTGTTTTTATTTGGACTACGATTCTGATATGTTTTTAATACGTTTGGATTTCTGCTGCTTATTTTAAAATTTTCTTTTCCTCCTTTTCTACCTTCCTTCCCTCTGTCTCCTTTCTTTCCCTCGATAATGTTGCTGTTGCCCGTGTACTTTCTGTCTCCTGACCCCGGATGCCGACGGGATGGGGTGGAAGAGGGGCTTGCCTTTGGTGCAGGGGAAGGAGAGGCAGGGGCAAGCCTCTCTGCTTCCTTCGTCAGTCGCTGGATGTTTTAAATGACTCCCTTCTTCCGTGGAGCGCTGGGGTGACAGCACAGCGGTGATTACTTCCCGAACCTAACACCCAGTCTGTTGGATTTTTGTTCCGTCATCTCTGCCTCCTGTCCCACCATTGCCACTTTGGATTTACCCAGTGTCCCGTGGGCAGGCAGCTCGCCCCCCGAGTTTACTTAGTGAAATGTGCCCATGTGACTTGAAGGAAAGACCTTTTCCGTGAAAGTCAGAAATGCGTTCCAAAGTCACAATCGTGACCTCCCCGGAAGCCCAGCTAATCCAGGTAATAAGAGGAGTTGGAATAAAAGTGATGATAATGGGATGTATGGAGCCGTGAGACGGGTTGGGGAGGGAAGGTGCAGCAGGGTTGCCGGGTGGAAAGGTCTGCTTTGAGGAAAGAGCTCAAGCAGAGGAAGTCAGTCCCCAGCCCCCGAGAGCCTGGGAGCTCAGGGTGCTGGGAACGTGACCCAAATCCTAAAGCAAGGCCAGGGTTTGGTGTCATGGTGGATCTGAGGAGGCTTGTAGGCTGATGGTTCCGAGTTCAGTTCCACCCCTTGAGAGCTGTGCAACAGCGGGCAAGATGCCTTCCCTCTCCCTGCTGACATTTCTGTAATTTGGGGATTTGAGACCTGTCTCTGGGGTTGTGAGCATTAATGGGGATTAAATGGGGGGATTAAAAAGGGCCTCTTCTGTGACTGGCGACTAATAAATGCTGTTTCTCGTCTTCCTCCTTCTACCGCTCCCACTACCCTGAGCCTCTTTTCCCTTATACTCAGCTGGTACACCTCTCAGGCTGCCCATGATCCGTCCATGAAAACAGCTCCAATCCTGTGCAGGGCTCCCTGAGGTCCTGGAGCACGTCCACTGCAGTTTGTGGGCTCAGTCCTTCAGTGGACTGTTTATTTCCTGTAGCCGCGTTGCTTGAATGAGAAGCTCTTTGCAGGCAGGGTGTGAAATCTTGACTCTCCTTCAGAGTTACTTTCTTGGAGAATATAATGCGTCCTAGAGCTTCTCTCTTTGGAGTCTTCAAGGGTGAGTTCTGCTGTCCTGTAAAGAACTGTCTCTTTAGTCCCTGTTGGGTGGCTCAGGTCTGTGGCCCTTTGTCCCCTTTCTTCCTGGGATTTGACTGACAGTTGGGTCTTTGCTGACCTTTCCCTGCAGTTCTTTATGAGCAAAAGCAAACAGAAGGAACTTAAAAAAAAAAAAAAAAAAAGACTTTGAAGGCTTGTCATTTGTAGAAGGAAAGTGTTCATGGCTTTCTCAGTTCATTTCAGTGTCTTAATCACCTTCAGGGTGTAAAGGATCATGGAGGTTAGCTGATTAAATGGAAGGTTTTCTTTTATTGAGGACCTATTATGTGTAAGGGCTTGTATAGGTTAATTCTAATTTCCCGCCTAATTGTGCAAGGCAGGACCTATTTTGCAGGGAGGCAAGTAGATTCAGAGAACTGAAGTTCAAGGTTTCACAGCTGCTTGGTAAGCACTGGAGCTAGAATTCTCACCCTGGTCTGTTTGTCTGTAAAGCGCTGGTCATTGCTGGGCACGGCTTCCCTCCCTCCCACCCTGCTGTCTGTCTTTCCATCCATCCGTCTGTCTGCCTGCCTCTTTGTCTCTCTTACAATTGCTGGTGCTATTTCTCTCTGGTCTGGTCTAGTTAATGAAAAAGAAAGCTATTGTGAAGTAATCCCAGGGATCTGTAATCAAGACAGCTGTACCCCCAAAACAGGTGTGTCTGTAGGACAGTCTATGACAAGTGAGGTGTCATCACATTCTACCTGGGTGGGTGCTGCTCCCAGGTTTCTCCAGGACCATTTGTCTTCTCACCTGCAGGTGGGGAGAAGCAGTCAGGGGTCAGTTATTTTGGGGAGACCCACTGCCGCACTCCCACCCTGTCATCCCTGAGCCTGGTGGGAATGATGTGATGGGCAAACGTCCCACTCTGACGAGGAACCTTCTGGAGCAGCATGTTGTGGGCAACAGGAGACACTTACCTCGGGAAAAGAGCAAAGCCCGGGACCCACCGACAGGTCACTGGGCCGGGGCGTTCTGGTCAGTTCCCGGCAGTGGATACTGATGCCTCGGGAGTCTCTGTTCGTTGCATTTTCTAGCGACCAAACTCCCAAGAGCCCTCCCCAACTCTATCTTCCAGAACCTTCTTATCCTGTCACCCTGCCCCCGGTCTTTCCCTCCATATCCCCCTTCTAAGGCAGGACAGCCTAGTGGTTAGGCAAAAAGGCTGTGGAGGCAGGGCGCCGGGGCTCCTATCTCAGGGTCTCCGACTCCCGCATGGCTTTGGGCGTACAGCTTGCTGTGTGCCAGTGTCCCCTTTGGAAAACGAGTTTACTACCTCACAGCATTGTTGAGGTTACACAGCATAAGACAACCAGCGCTCTTGGAGCGAGCTTGCAGGTGGTATGGCCCTGCTCTGCCAGGCCTCTGGTCACGCTGGCTTCAGGAGCAGTGCCTCTCCCAGGCATCGTGTGCCCAGCCCACCCTTTTCGCTCAAGATTTGCTTCTTATTCTGCGTCGCGCAGGTCTTAGCTAGGCCACCCTGGGCAAGTCACTTTACCTCTCTGGGCCTTGTTTCTCAGCTGTTCAGTGAGGAACCAGATTACTTGCAAGGTTTCTTGTGCTCTGACATGCTGGGGCCTCTCACATTCAGTGTGGTCCAGCAGCCTCTTCTCCTCTGCCGAGCACCCACTACCCTGCCACGGGTGCCCGGCCATCACCAGCATATCCGATTGCGGCCATGCACCATCTGCCCGTTCATATCTCTGGATCTCTTGGTATAGCCTGAGAGCTCCCTGAAGGCAGGGATCCTGTCTTTCTTGGCCGATGTGATTTCCAGCTCCTAGCAGCATGCCGGACATTGTGAGCATTCAAGGTGCAGTTATGATTAGTCACTTAACTATTCCAGCCAACATTTATTGAACCTCTGCTGAGTTCTCAAGGGCTCTGCAGGTCTCCGGGAGCCTGGCTGGACCCGAATGTCAGAATTTTTGAAGAACGGCTCTAATCGGTGGAGGTGGAGGTGGAGGTACCTGGCCTTAGATGGTTCAGTGCAGAGGAACTTCAGTCCGTTGCTGACTTTGGTGAGTGGGGCGGGGCTCAGTCTGCATCTCCCAAGCAACAGTACCGGCTGATCAGGACGGTTGAGGTGATGCTGACTCTCTGCTGAGTCAGGAGCCCCCGTGGGCAGGTCTGGGCCCTGAGCATTTTGTATACAGTCTCCTCCACATACGAACCCCAGGGGACATGCGTTTCGGTTCCTCGTTTTCATTCAACAGGTGAGGAAACACTTCCAAAGAGCCTAAGGGCTGTGCCCGTGGCCAGCGAGCGACTGACCCCATTGCGATTCCCACCCGGGTTTATCTGGCCCCCGAGCCCCCATCCCCTGAATGAGGAATTGGGCGAGTGGGATGGGGACGAGTCGGGGAGCATGGGCTGGAAGGCTTGGAAATTCCAAGGCAGCTGATCCGTATCATCCCAGCACACACTGGGGAGAAACTGAAACGAAGCAAAAATAGAGTCAGTCAGCAGTCGGACAGCTGCCACTTTCCCTGGGAACAAATCTGCTTGATTTCTCTCCCCAGGTTAGGCAGGCCCCAGCTCTCGGGGTATCACTGAGAAATAATACGGACACGGCTGGAGAAGTTGCCGCCACTCCCTTCCTCAGAAAAAGATAAAGCAGACACCTGCTTGGTAGCATCCGTGTTGATGGAGTCTCGCGTACCTGAGAGAGAGCGAGGCCAGCTAAGACGGTGCGAGCTTTACCGACTGGATCCTCCCCTTGGGGAACCGGTCCCTCCTCCCCACAGCTGGCCCCCCTCCCCGCCCCGGCAGCTTTCAGAGGTGGCGCGGGCAGGATCTGCTGACTCTTGCTCCTCCTGAAATGAGCACTCCGACTGATCACTGCTGCAAGAGAGGGAAGACATACACCCGGAGTCCAGGAGACCCAGAAGCAGAGGGAGGGCTTGGAGGCCAGCCAGGCACCCACTAGGAGACACGCTCTCCGGCTCCCACCATCACAGTCAGAGAGACTGTGTTTCTCTCCCAGTGTCGGCGCCGGGGGCTGCGTGACCTGGCTTTGTGCATTCCGGTCTCTGCCAACCCAGGGTCCCTTAAGCCTTCCTATTCCCAGAGCACTCTCTGTGCATCCCGTCTTTAGGGGAAGCTGGTATTTTAGAAAGATGCTCTCTTGGTGTTGGGTAGGAAATAGAGGCAGGCTGTTTCTCGTTCTTCTTCAGCATGTTCACTACCGGGCAGCGGTCAGCTGTTGGAAATACCTGGTAGGGACGGTCAAGAACGAAGTGACGTATTTGGGCCTGACAGAGGCAGAGGCTAAGAGGGGAAAGACTCAACCAAGAGAATCGGGCCAGGGGCTGTATTTTCTTGTGGGGCAATTCCATGTCAAATTCCGTGTCACTAGGCCAGAGCGAGCTTATTTGTGAAGTGTTTCCCTGATCACCCTCCCCGGGGCAGGGTCAGCTGTAAGGCAGCAGGGCATGAAAATACAAGGCAGAGAGACCTAGAAGGGGCCATTCCCAGGCCTGAGCGGGTGTTGCCACGTCTTCAGTATTCCAGCAAACGTACTTGCACGGGAGACATTAAAAAAAAAAATGTTACTTAACTTTTTATTGAGGTTACATGCATAAAAAAGCACACATATCAGAAGCATATAAAACAGCTTGATAAGACATCCAGTGTAGCCGCCACCGGGATGGATAGAACACTACCAGCGTGTGAGAAGCCCCCTGCTGACCCCTTCCCGTCACTGACTGTCCCTTCCCCCCCTCACTCAGATAACCTTGTCCATAGACTAGGTTGACATGTTTATGTTTTTAATATAAATGACATCACAATGCATTCCCTTGTGTCTGGCTTCTTTCACTCAAAATTACATTTGTGAGATGTATTCACATGCTACGTGCAGTTGTAGATCATTCTCGTTGCTCTGTAATATTCCTGTGTGTGTGTGTGTGTGTGTGTGTGTGTGTGTGTGTAGTATCCAATCTCCTGCTGGGAGGCGTTTGAGTCGTTTCCAGTGTGTGGCTGTCATGAGTAGCGCTGCCATGAACATCCGACAGCATATCTTTTGGCGAACATCGGTACACATTTCTGTGAGTTTATACCTAAGTGTGGAATATGTAAAGCATATATTCAGCTCTGGTGGATAATGCAAAACAGCTTCCCAAAGTGGTTGTTTGTCTTTCTTTCTTCAGAATGTCTGTGCACCGGCTTGTGTGAAAATTCCACTTCCCCAGCCAAGCCAGTCCTGGGTATTGCCTGTCTTTTTTTATTTTGGCTAATCCATTACAGGAAGAGCAAATGACCCAAAAGGAGTCACCTAGCAGAGGAAACAGAACTGCTCCCTGAGGGAGAAGTGTTGCTGTTTGATGGTCCTAGAAGCCGTGGTGTGCAGCGCCCTGCATCCTAAGTTCTTGCAGGTGGAGTCCGTGGCAGAGCTGCCTTCGTGCGAGAACGTCGGCACTGCCCCTGCCCCTGGTCGGGGACCACCGCTTTGCTGCAGTAATACCCAACAGACCATGGAATAACTCTTCCCCAGGTGACAGAGCTTTAATGTACCCAACGCCAGCAAAACAAACTGGGCTTCATATTTGCCTGTGGGCCTCAGTAAACATTTAACAGACTATGTGCCCCCTTCCCTCCCCTGCCATTAACCGGGGCTGGTGCCGTAAATCCCTGCCCCCCTCCTGCCGTAAGCAGCCCCTCTCAGCCGACCCGACTCCGGTCCTAACTTTCTGGTGCGGTGCTGCTCCTGGGCCGGAGCCGAGGACGAAAGAGGGGCGGTTGTGAGGGGTCCTGGGACAGACCGCCCTCGACGGGTGGGAGGCCGCCTCCATTTGATGTGTGAAATAAGGGCTGACCCTGAGTCCTGAGTGTGTGCCCAGCAACATGCTAAGTGCTTTATGTTGCTTATTTCATGTCAGCCTCACAGCACTGCCAAGAAGTGGGTAGATGTGATTTACTCCCATTTTACAGATGAGGAAACCAAGGGTGAAAAATATTTCCCCAGAGTAACATAGCTAGTAAATTTGGTAGCGTGACTTCCAACTCTAACGTTTCAGCCACTCTCCTGTACTTTTGTCTCGACATTTAAGCTTCCTTTTGAACCCATCTTTCTCTTGGGTCTAAAAGCTGTGTCAGTCGGTTTAAATGGAGCAAGGGGACTCACTCTTTGACCTCTGGTCGCTGAAGAATGAGTAACACAGAGGATGGATGCCCTTTGGCGTGGCTGCAACGATAGATGGAATAATGACCCCCCAAGATGCCCATGTCCTAATCCCCAGAACCTGTGAATATGGTACCTTACTTGTCACAAGGGACTTTGCAGATAAGATTAAGGTTCAGGACCTTGAGCTAGATTATCTTGGATCATCTGGGTGGGTCCAGTGTAATCTCATGGGACCTTAAAAGTGGAAGAGGGGGGCAGAAGAGTTAGAGGAGATGAGATGATGGAAACGGGCTGAGAGGTGCTGTGATAGAGGAAGATGGAGGGAAGGGCCACTAGCCGAGGAATGTGGGCAGCCTCTAGAAGCTGGAAAAGACAAGGAAGCGGATTCTTCTTAGAACCTTCAGAAAGGAACACAGCCTGCCGACACCTTGATTTGAGCTTAGTGGGACCTGTGTTAGACTTCTGGCCTCCAGAACTGTAGGCTCATGAATTGTGCTGTCTTTTACCACTAAGTATTGGAAAATGTGTAATTGCAGCAGTGGTTGCTGTTGATGACAGTTGGCGTAATGGTCAAGCTCATGGGCTTTGGAGCCAGGTTGCCTGATTTCAAATCCCTGTTCTGTGGTTTTTCTAGCTGTGTGACCTTGGGCGAGTGGCTTAAGCTGTCTGGGCCTCAGCTTTCTCATCTCTGAAGTCAGATGAGAATGTTCTATAACGCGTAGGGTTGTGGTGAGGATTAAATGAGGATTCTATGCAGGGGGAACGTCCGGAACTAAGTTTTAGCCACGGCCCTTCGGGTAGGCATCCTGGATCAGGGCGCAGACTCAGGAGACAGGTTGGGCTCAGATTCGGGCTCTACTCTTCCTAGTTGTCTATGGCTATCTTTCCTCATCTGGAAAATAAGGGCAGGAGTCTCAGGGTGGCTGGGGATTGTATCAGATGGGGGCCAGAGCTTTTAGCAGGGTAACTGCTGTTCCGTAAGGGCAGGTATTGTTATCATGGGTGGGTAGGTGGCTGTTGAACCCCAAGCCCTAAGCATTGTGGATCCATCTGTTTTTTTTTTTTTTTTTAAACATCTTTATTGGGGTATAATTGCTTTACAATGGTGTGTTAGTTTCTGCTTTATAACAAAGTGAATCAGTTATACATATACATATGTTCCCATATCTCTTCCCTCTTGCGTCTCCCTCCCTCCCACATCTGTTTGTTTTTCAGTTATCTTTAGAGTAAGTTAAGTACTCCGGGTTAGGAGACCAAGGTCTCCCCATATAGCTATAACAGTACTGAGTACCTGGTAGGCGCTCAGCAGTTGCTGAAGGAATGAATAAAAAAGGAACAGGCCCCAGGCCCTGCCCCTGAAGACGTTCATAGCACAGGACAAGGCCTGGAAGGACGCCAAGGCTTTGCGGTTATCTTTAAAAAGAAAACAGAGAACTACTTCCTACCAGCTGACCCCAAACCCCCTCAGCTGGGACCTCTGGGCCCTGCAGGGGAGCCCAGGGCAGGGTGCCAGGCCTGGCTGTGCCGGTCACTCCCTAAGCCAGCCACCTAACCTTTCCGGAACTTTCTGTCCTCCTCTTTATAACGGGCGTACCTCAGCCCCTTTGCCCTACTTGGATAGTTCCTAAGGAGGAACCCTAAGCAGTAGAAAGTTCCCTTGGTGAGAGGGCTCTGGTGCCTGTAGGACACTCCCCCTCGGTCTCTGGCCTCACCTCTATTTTAGTGTCAGAGCTGCAGGGCCTTATTTTTAGTGATTCCCCTCTCAACGTCTTAGGTCAAACATAAGGAAGGAAGAGTAACTGCTGCTCTGGGTCCGTGACTGTAACAAGGTCGATTTTTCTCCTTCCCACCCCCAGGCTTGATCTTTTGACCAGAACGGAATTAAAAAGATGGTCCCTCGTGGTGGCCGCGCCTGTCAGCTGCGTGGAGCTTCCCTGAAGGCTTTTCTGAGCCGCGTGGATGTACAGTGATTCTCGGCCGCCTGAGGAATAACGCTGGTGGAAGCCCTCTCTCCAATGACACACACCGCCCCATTTCTGGATGCTAAAGGTGGTTTTGGGAAGGCCCTGGCTGAGTGCCTCGCGGATTCCTGCAGCCCGGGTGCCCCTGGTGGACGGAGGACTGAAGCTTCCTGCCTTTGCTGCCGACAGGAATGTTCGGTTGGGGCTCTGCCAGCTCCCTTGGGGGCTCCCTATGAAACGTAAGGCCCACCTTCTCCTTGTTCACATATCTCCCGCGTGTTCTGTCCAGCACCCACCTGGGCTTCAGGTGCGAGGTCACCACCACGTGGCCGGCTCTCAGAAGGGGCTGGCATTTAACGAGCTCGCTCTGTGTGTCTGGCATCGTGGTGGGTGTGTGTGTGGGACAGATGGAAATGGAAAGTTGCCTCCAAGGAGCCGTCACTGATGTTGTCATCGTGCCTGTCACCCTCTACTGATTTGCCCGGTTCGTGTGTCTGTCCTCATCTACCAGATCATACGTGCCTTGAAGGCCGGGGCCTCTTCTGTGTGGCTCTGTGTCTCCAAGACACTGTATAGTGCCTGGCACGTCTCCTGCTGCAGAAAGGGTGAATGAGGACATGATTGTTGGCGAGTTAAGACACTGCAGGCACCGCTGGGTTCCTGTGGAGCCAGACGGGCCTGGGTTGGAATCTGTGAATCGTGTCTGTGGAGTGACTCGGGACAAGGGACTCCTGGATTGCTTGCCCTTCTCTACTCAGTGGGGGTGACTCATCGTCGTCCTTCATAGGGTTGGTGTTGGTCCCAAAATAGTCGTGCACGTGCCGACACCCAGTGTCGTGTCTGGCGCACAGCAGATGCTCAGCACGTGGTAGGGAAGGTCACTCACGGCTGCCTGGGGGAAGGCTTCCAGGAAGGAGGGGTGTTGCTTGGGCCTTGGAAGTCTTTCTGAGCAGAGCCAGGTGGGCCGTGCTGGCCTTTGAACTGGGAACTGCTGGTTGGCGTGGACAGTTGATCAAAGGTCCCCGTCCCCAGAGCCCACGGGAAGGCCGAGCGGCCGGCCGGCAGCAGGCAAGGGAAAGGGGCCTCCTGTCCGCGAGTGGCCGGACTTGGGCTCGGCGACGGAGGACTGCGGCAGTTCTGCAGTTGACAAGCTGTCCTGACCGGGCAGCCGTGAGGTTGGTGGCTCTGAGGGATGTTGCCTTAGCGTTGTGCTGCCCACAGGAGAGTGGCGGCTCCGACAGCCAGTGCCCCGTGCGCTCAGGCCACCTGGGACCACCTGGCACTTGGCTGCCAGGACGGCACGAGGGGCGGTGCCTGGGGTTCGATTTTGGTTGCGTTCTCTCCGGTTCTGCTCAGGCCCGACGGCACTTGTGAGCACGGCTTTCCCTGACCTCCTCGTGGAAGTAGTGGCCCTCTGGTCATTCCCCGCTGTCCTGGTCCACAGCTCCGCCATGCGTCGTGATATTATAACCACTTAGGCAAGGTATTTGATTTCCTCTCTTTCTCCCACCCTAGGAGGTAAGCTGAGGTCAGGAGACCTGTGTGCCTTGTTCACAGCCTAAACACACAGCAGGCCTCTTATTTACTGCATCGTAGTTGATCAGGTCAGGTGGTGATCCACAGAAATCAGGTGGTGATCTCTTTCGGCGGCTGTGAAGAGGACAGACTAGAGGGAGACACGCTTTTTGAGCATCTGTGTAACTTGGTCAGCCCAGCAGTTCCCCCGGCGGACAGCAGTGTGCCCATTTTACAGCTGAGAGCGTTGAGCGGCCGTGTAACTTGCCCAAGGCTATTCATCCAAGAGAAGGCAGAGCAGGAGGCTGAGGAGGGTGTCGTGTGTGTGGTGTGCGTGTGGTGTGTGAGGTTTGTGTGGTGTGTGAGGTGTGTTTGTATGTGTGTGTGTTTGTGGTGTGTGTGTTGTGTGTGTTGTGTGAGGTGTGTGTGTGGTGTTTGTGTTGTGTGTGTTGTGTGTGGTGTGTGTGTGTTGTGTGTGGTGCGTGTGTGTGTGGTGTGTGTGTGTGTAGCACTGCCTGCTGTGGAATGCTCCTGGGGTCCTTAGGTTGGGGTTCCTCTTTGTCACCTGGGAGAGACAGGCTTTCAGTAAGAACTCTGTGCTCCCTGTATGGAGGAAGCAGGCCCCATGCTGGGCGGCAGGACCAGGTGTGGTTGGGGTCACAGTACAGCCCCCAGGGGTCCACGGTCTGCTGGGAGGAATTGGTGACAGTTGCTCTGCTTGCTGCTGTCCACGGCCAAGCAGGACAGGGAGAGGAGTCCTCTGGGGCGGGCTCTTGAGGGTCTGGGGGTCCTTGGAGGGTTGGGAGGTTGGGCTGGGCTTGCAATGGCCATCAGAGCTCTTCCTAGGGATGTGAGGGGTTCAGCTAGGCAAGTGAGTGGGGACACCGAGGCACAGCACTGCCCCTTCCGATTCTGCCCTCCCAGGCCCCTCGCATGTCTTCTGCCATCTCCCCGCGCCCTCCTGCTGCAGACTTGCGCCCTCACTTATCACATGGCCCGCAGCCCTGCTTTTTCTCCTTTTATCAGTTACTCCCTAGAATAACCCCATTGTGGTGGTCTGGGTTATCTCACGCTCCTCCCGGGAGGGGGTGGGTGGGCTCGGGCACCAGAAGGCACAGAATGGTCACAGCGAGAAGTAAGATGCCCGCTTTCCCCCCTCTCTGGCTGCTCCGAGCAGCTGCCCCGTGTCTGCGAGGCTGCACCCTGCAGGCACAGATGTAGGAATAATCGCCATTTGTTAAGCCACGTGCTGTGCAGGGCACGTGTCAGACCTTATTCCATTCCAGCCCCAGACCAGACCTATGGGGTGGGCACTAGAACAGTCTCTTTTAGTGCTGAAGTAACTGGGAGCCCAGACAGGCAAAGCAGGTCTCCCCCAGGGAACACAGGCAGGATTGGAACACAGTTCTCACTGATTCCAAAGCCGCTGGTTCACGCAGCTTGGAACTGAGAGACATAACTTCTACTCCCTTCTTAGCCCCCAGTGACTGTGTGACCTCGGGCAGATCGCCTCCCTTCTCTGGGCCTTGGTATCCTCATTGCTAGGGAGACTGTCTAATTTCTCTTCTAGCCTGGGAGTGAAGGCAGCAGCACTTACTCTGGGAAGACAGGTGTAGGCCAGGATGCCTCTGGTGCTGTCGGTCCTGGTGGGCCTGGCGCTGCTGCTATGCTGCCATTTTCTGGGTCCACATCGGCTCCTCCAGTTTTTCCTTTGCAATTGTGTGGCCAGTTCGCATTTCTGCTTGGCCTAATACCATCTCACAAGTCTGTTTTTAGCTGCTTGGAAGAACCCATTTTTCTTTGAGCCCTGTTACCCCAGGCTGCTGCTAGAGCATGCCCGACCTTTTTTTTTCTAAAATTTAATTAACTGATAGGCCCTTGTGGTGATTGATAGCACACATTCTAGTTGACGGGGGAGGGTCTGGGGGATGCAGGGCTGCCCCCCACCTCCACGGACACCTCACCCAGCATTCCTGGAGATGGCTTAGCAGCCTGGACCTGTTCTCCCATGGCGGGGCCTGGGCTCCACACAGGCTGAGTCTGGAGACCAGGCTTGTCACTGAACAGCCATGGGGTTGCTTAACGGATGGTGTTTATCAAAGCTTGATTAATCTTCCAACCTGGGGAAGTGGGTGGAACCCCACTTTTACACATGAAGAAACTGAGGTTCAGAGAGATCCAGAAAACTACCAAGATTATCTCAGGAGAGCGCGGAGAAGCTGGCATGCCCTTCTATCTGTCAGCATTCAGCCTCCCTGCTCCTGCTTGGCCTGTGGTTCTCAAGAGTGCAGTGAGGTGTACAAGGTGCCTCTAGGTTATAGAGGGGCAAACTTAAAAAAAATTGTTTTATATTTATTTTAACTTGAATTAGAAAAAGACCATGATTGGCATAGGAGACGTGTGATTTTTCGGATATTACTGCTTAGGATGTAGTTATGTAAGTTACAAAAAGGTCAGTTTTGCAAAAATGTTAAGGTAGCAACATGTGGACACAGCCCTCCTGCAGAGCGCTGAATTTGGAGCACGTGTCCTTGCTTCGACTGGTGGCACTTTGGCTGTGTGGCCCCGGCCACATCACTGGAGACAGAGTGTTCCTCAGACTGACCTGAGTAGCTCTATGTCACTGTGCTGTTTAGTCCACTGTGATCCTCCCTAAATCCAGAAGATTCATGATGAAACGATTGCACAGCTCAGTCTGAAGCTAGATTGAAAACAAAAAGAATCTCGGAATGATAGTGCTTTGTAATCCTATAATTCTGCTCCAATTGACAAAGTCAGCTGATCTCAGCTCTGCCAACTCTATTCTACTTATTGAGCACCAAAGTTTTCCAATCAACTCCTGTATTACTCTCTGGGAGTGGATTATGAAGTAGTAAATATCACCACTATGCAATCAATCCATGACTCATTCATTCATGTTTTTTCCATTCATTTCTCCTCAGTAAATAGGGGATAAATACTACCTACCCTATGGGCTTATTGTGAGAATTAAATAAGAGATCATACTGAAGGGCTTACTTCAGTGCCTGACATATAATCAGCACTCAGGGATTATTCACTATTTTTAAACCAAGTGTTAAAATGGAGTTAGAGGATCAAAACATACAGACCTATGGAAATAAAGACCATTGAGGATGCGTGAGTTACTAATATTGAACAGTAACTTTAGTTCTGAGTTCCTGGTTAGCAGGACACACTGACTAGATTATATTTGTGTCTAACTCAAGGCTTGGCAAACCTTTTCTCTCCAGGGTTGAGTAGTGAATATCTTTGGCTTTGTGGGCTGTACAGTTCTGTCACTACTAGTCAGTTCTGCCTTTGTGTCTGGAAAGCAGCCATAGACAGTATGTAGATGAATGGACATGGCTGTGTTCCCATAAAACTTTATTTATAAGAACTGGCAATAGGGACTTCCCTGGTGGTGCAGTGGTCAAGAATCCCCCTGCCAATGCAGGGGACACGGGTTCGAGCCCTGGTCCAGGAAGATCCCACGTGCTGTGGAGCATCTAAGCCCGTGCGCCGCAACTACTGAGCCTGCACTCTAGAGCCCGTGTGCCACAACTACTGAAGCGAGCCACAACTACTGAAGCCCACACGCCTAGAGCCTGTGCTCCGCAACAAGAGAAGCCACCACAATGAGAAGCCCGCGCACTGCAACAAAGAGTAGCCCTTGCTCGCCGCAACTAGAGAAAGCCCGCACCAGCAATGAAGACCCAATGCAGCCAAAAATAAATAAATTAATTAAAAAAAAAAAGAACTGGCAAAGGGCCTACAGGCTATAGTTTGCCCCTTGGTCTAAATGAAGGAAACCTGTTTGTCTTTGAAAGTGAGAGACTCCTCCTGGATATAAACACTAAAGAAAACTTGTTACAAGATGTAGTCTTTATATGAGGCTCGTTAAGCAGCATGTGGATGGTACTTTCTTTGGGGTTTTACGGAAAATCCAAAAGACCTTCACACTGCTGGTTCTCTTACCGTTTGCATAGCAGACATTTGTTGAAGGCTTATTACGTGCCATCCTCTGATGCTCTGACCCACAGTACAACCTAAAGACACGTGCATTGTGGCAGGGGCTGCAGCGTTAGCAAGGGGTCATCTTGGTGACTCTTCAGGGTGTCATTTCACAGGAGTGTTTTCAGTGTTGGATGCTCTTTCCAGCCCTGGAATTACACACAGGCCTCAGTGCTAATTTGAGTGGCAGGCCTGGGCGCCCAGATCCTACCTCACAGGGTGCCTGGGACCGACTGGGAGATCCTTGCCCTCCTTTGGCTGAGAGCTGCAGTTGTTGGAAGACGGCGGTCTTTGGAGCAAAACACAGCCAGGTTGTGAAACTTTGCTGTTTCATAGCTGTGTGACTTTGCTGTAGTTCCTAAACCTCTCTGAGCCTCACGTTCATCATAGGCAAAGTCAGGACCATAACACCACTGAATCTCTAGTTCTTACCTGAGTATTTGCTCCTGCAGTGTTAGCTCCTCCCCGTGGGGGCCCAGGGGCTGCTGCTGGCCCTCCCTCATCCCAGGAAGCCAGGTCCTGGCTTTTTCAGCTGGAGCCTGAAGTGTGAGAATGGCCGTCCCCTCCTCCTGCGTGAGTGTTTAGTGTAAAAAGGCTTGAGAAAACACTGGCCTGCGGAATTCCAAAGTTAATGAAGGGGGCAGATTCCAGGAGGGTCTCTGTTTGACCTCTCACCCTTTCCCCAACACCCTGTTATCCCTGAGCGGGTTTGGAGGCAATGGAAGGTTTATAGCTACTACACAAAAAATTTCTCACGCAGTGGGGCAGGGCCATGGCCTTGGCCGCTGGAAGCCTGGGTCAGCGTGGGTGAGTTTGAGCCTCTTCCCTGTGGCGCCTGTTTAACCTGGCTAATGTGAGAGGCAGGGCAGGCCATCGGGGGAGAAGGGGAGCATATTTGAGAAAGCTGGGGAATGATTCTCAATTTCTCCAAAGGAGGGGCAGAGTGAGGGGCTGTGTGAGAAGTTTGAAAGGAGACTCGGCTGCCTTAAAAAAAAGGGGGAACATTTTCTTCATTATTCTGACATTAGAACCCATACATTCTATTCAGTTAGGACTAGGGGTGTAGGATAAAGAGAACACGCTTTTGTGGGTGGCTGCAGTTTCAGGAGATGCTGTCTGCCTCTGCTTTATAGAACCTTCAGGGAAAAGGCTTTGGAGGCCAGAGCTAGGCAGTGACGTGCCATAGCTTAGGACGCTGGAGGCTGGAGTCCAGCTCTGTCTGTGTCTGCCACTCTGGGACTCGGGTGGCTATGGTGGGCCCTCGAGGAGCTTCGGGGCCTTGGCTTTGCGCTTGCGTTCCCATCTGCCCTGGTTGCTCTCTCTTCTCACCTGTCCCCTTCCTGGCACCCATGGTGGTGGGGGGAAGCTTGGTCCCCCTTTCTTGGTCCTGTTAAAGTGTCAGCCGTGCTCATAGCTGGTTTTGCAGGGCAGTTGCTGGCAGTGGGGTCTTTCCCTCCCGTCTACCTATCTGCTACCGTCTATGACTCCGCATGGGGGTGGGGATTTCTGGGGAGAGGGGGTCGGCTCCACCTAGTTACCAGGAACGGCCCTGAGCCTCCCCATCTCCCCCGTGGAGGCTTATCTGGCTCCAGCCAAAGAGCAGCTGCTCCCGGTGAGGTCTCTGAGTCACTCAGAGGTTCAGGACTGGCTTTGGCAGGCGATGACGTAAACAAATAAACATGAGCCAGGACAAGCCCCCAGCTTTCTGCTCACCCAGGGGCCCTGGAAACGCCTTGTTGCATGTTCGGGGAATATGAGGATGCTCGTCAGAAAGCGAATTTTCCTGATGGAGAAATGCTCCAGGGAGGTGATGGGGGTGTGTTAGAAAAATCTGGTGTTTCCTGGCTGTGTAATCTTGGGGAGGATGCTTGGCCTCTCTGGGCCTTCATCGCCTCCTCTGTGAAGCTGGTTATTGTGAAATTTAGATGACCTCAGTCTAAAACCCAGCTGGTGGTTAGTCCCCCTTCTCGGAACCTGACGCAGAGTAAACCCCGGACTTGGGCCAGATTTGCGAGGCGGATTGCTTCTGAGACTGTCCTGTTTTCCAGTCGTTGAGTCAGCTCACGCTGTTCTTCGGACTTCTCTGAGGCTTCAGCTCCGCACCTTTCACTGAAGGGGCGGTCCTTGCCTTGTGCCCCTCGTGCGCTTGTTGAGAGGACCGGGTGAGTCACCACTGGGAAGGTGCCTGAGGGCTGGGCAGCGTAGCCGTGTCTGGTTGAGTGGCAGAGCCCAGCGTTGGTGGCTGAGCCTGATTCCTGGGGAGGGAGTGTGAAGGGGGCGGAGGTGACTGGGTCGAGCACATGCCAGAGGGTTAAGGCCAAGTGGCACTGGACCGCTGAGGCGTGTTCGGGATGCAGGCAGCCCCGGCCCCCTTTAAAGTAGCGGTGCTCTGGGGGTGCTCTGGGTGCCCCCAGCTCTCTGCTCCGCTCCGTCCTTCTCGGTGACTCTGCTGCGTTTGGGGGTTTCTTTGCATGATGTAAGTCATCCAGATCTGAAACACAAACCAAGAAGCCACAAAGGGCCACTTATCAATGACCCTGTTCCCACCCCCAGGATTAACAAGTGTCACATGATGTTGCGTGTTTGCTTTGGATCATTGCTTTTGTAGATATTAAAAAAAAACTAGAGATGAGGGCTTCCCTGGTGGCACAGTGGTTGAGAGTCCGCCTGCCGATGCTGGAGATGCGGGTTCGTGCCCCGGTCCGGGAGGATCCCACATGCCGCGGAGCGGCTGGGCCCGTGAGCCATGGCCGCTGAGCCTGCGCGTCCGGAGCCTGTGCTCCGCAACGGGAGAGGCCACAGCAGTGAGAGGCCCTCGTACCGCAAAAAAAACAAACAAACAAACCAACAAACTAGAGATAAAATGGACGTTTGTAGGGCCTCTTCTCCCATTCCATTTCCTTCCCTTCACAGAAGTACCACTCTTCTGAACTTGGTCTGTCTGGAGGGCATTCGAGCACCCTTTGGATACTTGAAATTCTTGTGGAAGTGGCGTGATGTAGGGTGTGATGGCTGCAGTTCGCTCCTTTCACCCCTCATTATGTTTGGGTGATGCCGCCGCTGTGGCTGATACTTCATGCCCCTCGTGGTAGACTTTGGGCTGTTTCCAAGTTTCTGCGGCCACAGGCAACACTGGGGTGAGCTTCCCTGCACACATCTCCAGGTACACGCGTAGGTGTCCCCAGGGACGCAGGGCATGGCGTAGGCACACTTTCAGCCTTGCCACAGGTTGCTGCACTGCCGTCCTGAGGCTTCATCTGCTCCCTAGGTAGCACCACCTCCACGTGGCTTGGAGGTTTCCAAGTTGACATTGCGTTTGAATTCAGATAGCATTGGTGTTTTGCATCTTCCTGAGGTTGATAAATGCTTCGATAGCAACACAAATAATGGTGAAAGGGGAAATTAGGGGAAATTCAGGCTCAGGCTAAGCAGACTGTGGTGTGGTGAGTAGGTGAGGAAACACTTACGGACACATCGGGCGTCCTGTGCTCCCAGGTGTCAGGATGCGGGGCATGAAGGGGAGGACTCTTTTCTTGCTGCCTGGAGAAGCCAGTGCTTTCCTGATGCTTCTATGGTATAATGTTTGAGTCTTGTTCTCAAACGTTCTGTCAAGTGGTCACGTCTGGCACAGTGGGCATAGCAGGGGTCGATGTGTAGGCACTGATGGTACGGTGCTTGGGTATCTGTTACCCTTTGTTGAGTTCCCGCGATGTGCCAGGATGGAACTAATTCTCCCAGCCGCCCCGACAGGTGTAAATGCCATCCGAATCTAACGTCACAGGTTTGAACACGCAGGCTCAGATGGGTTCACATACCCAGCGAGTAAGGCTGAAGCTGGGATTCTGACCTTCCCTGGGACCTGACCAGGTTCCCCAGGCTGCCTGCTCCCTGCCCCAGAAATGTCAAAACGCATCGCGGGAAAAGCCAGGACTCTGGTCCCAGATGGACAGAGGGGATCCTGCGGGGGGCCTGGCTCTCTGTGCCTGATGGGAGTGACAGTAGCCTGCTCTATTTACAGTCCCTGGTTCTCCCGCGGTGTCTCCGGAAGTCACGACCTGCTGGCCGGCACTTGGGGAGGACAGGAAGTTGTAACCCTGGCTCTGCTGGCTTGCTGGGGGCATGTTGTTCCCGTGGCCACAGGGGAGACGGGGTGGGGCAGGCAGGACTGTGGGAACAAAAAAACCCCTACAGCAGACAATTCAGGTCATATAGTGGACGACTCCTGGATTATTAGGAGATGACTCAAATGACCAGATTTGGGTCAGGAAGCCTGGGCTGCAGGAAGATAATGTGAAATCTTTGGATTTTTCCGGGAGTTCTTGCCTTTTAAAGGATTTTTTTTTTTTCTAAGTTATCAGCCGAGGGATCATGGATTTTGGATTTTCCGAGGCAGGGGTTTATGGGGAATATGGGGGTGTTTGGAGGGGGCGGGTGGGGGGGGAGGGGTGGGAGCTGAGGAAGAGGAAGATGGGGCAGGAATGGGCACATTCCACCCCAGCTTCTTCCGGATTCAGTTTCTCTCCCAGGAACAAGGGGCCGATTCACGTGGCTCCAGCGGCCTCGCCGGCCTGGAGTTGGGCCCGTGCCTGCCAGTGACTAAGGAGGAAATGCCATTTCACTTATCCTGTGGCCCCGCATCCTTCAGGCTCTTGTCTATCTGCATTTTGCGGCTGCTTCATCTTTTTGGCATTTGCCTCTTTCCTTTCTTTTTCTTCTGGGTAATATGCTGAGGCAACGTGGGCTACGACTCCACGAAACCCAACCAAACTTCCGTCTTCCACACACCGTTGGTCTCGGGCGAGCTGGGCTTCGTGTTTTCAAGGCAGTCTGCAGTTTGGAGAGTTGGTCCGTGTGACTTGTGCGTTGTCAGTCCTGTAGCGTTCCAGGCAGTTCTGAATCCGAGGTGGGACTTCTGGTTAAAAACGTCCAGGTGGAATTTTTAGATGGGAGAGCCGCCACTGTCCGAGGGCCACTGTCACAAGGGGGTGAAGGGCACCACCATCACCGGTGGTGAGAGGAGATGGCAGATCTTCTGGGAGGCGTTCCACCTCTGCCAGTCCCTGCTGGTCTTGGCTTTGAGCCCAGCTGGGGGGTCTGCAGGGCCTCCTGGCTCCCCTGGCACAGCCAGCTGCTCTGTCCTGTGTGCTCTTTTCTCTGATATGCTTCTGCCGCGTGGGTCTGTCTCTGCCAGGAGCCCGGGAGCGTTTCTGGTGGGAGGACAAGGTTTTGGCTCACCTTGTACTCAAAGCCCTTAACGTGGGGCCAGTTCGTGTTTGTGGATGAATGCAGAGCTCTCCAGAGACCCGGTTGGGACTTTTCAGATTTAAAGGGGATGGGATCCTGCAGGCTGCTTTTCCCCTTGTGTACCAGTCAGAGGTTGTAAGTGAATGTCTGCTGTGTTCTCAGGGTTGGTCTGAGAAGGACATGCCTCCCCCTCCCTAAATCAGATGAGACGGCAGGAAACCAGTATAAAAGGGGATTAATAAAATGGTGTGTCTCAGAGTGAGGAAGCCTGCGTTTGCACCGTGGCCTTGTTACTTATGAGCAGGTGACCCTAGACCGGGCAGTTCTCCGAGCCTCAGTTTCCCCAGCTGCAAAATGGGAGCAGTACTACCCTCCCACACTCAGGGGATGGTTTCCTGAGCTGGCGCATGCAGATTTAATATGGGGAGGGAGCTGTCTGGGGAGTGACCCATGGACACTGCTTTTCATTTATGAGCTCAGTGGGCGGGATGGACCTTTCAGAACCGCTGGGAGCTCTGCTGGGGGTCAGTGCTGTCCTTAGGGGGCCTGGTGTGTGGGGGGCGGGTATGGGGGTCCAGGAATGGGGAGACCTGCATGGTGGAAAGCCGGGCAATGGGCAGCCCCTGCAGAGACACAGGGATTACCCTCTGGGAGGCAGTGACCAGCCATCTGGAGCAGAGGTTGCGGGGAAACTGTTTGGCCAAAGGATTTTGGAACCAGACAGAAACAGGGCCCTCCGAGCTCTTTCGCTTCTAGGATTGTTGTTCTGGGATTGTCCCCGAGGCTGGGACTCACCCTGTGCCTGCAGCTCGAGAGTGAGAGCGGCAGGAGGTTTTTCTAATTGGGGGCGGGGCGGGGGGGCGCAGAGGCTGTGCTTATGGGGCCAGCCCCGAGGCTCCCGCGCACCATGTCCATCCTCGACCCTGCCTCGAGGCCAGCTCTGCTACGTTAGGGCTGGGGGAGCGGTTAGCGGGGTGTGGGTGTCCCCTGGCTGTTTGGGGAGGGCGATGGGGTGATGGGGGTGCTGAGAGGTGTGGAGTGATGAAAACATGCACAACGGGGTGACGCTTCTGAAGCTGGTTTTTCTTCCTTAACACATTTCCTAGCTTTGGAACCTGCTCTGTTGCCTGGGCCTCTCTGAGCTTTGGTGTCCTGATCTGCAGACTGGGGGTAGGGACCTCCGTTTTGTGGGGCAGGTGTGAAATCCTGACCTGAAATGGTCATGCTTGAAGGAGGCCGACAAAGAAGCCTAATAATCCCTTCCTATTTTCTTTTCTTTTTTATTTTAATTAATTAATTAATCGGCTGCATTGGGTCTTCGTTGCTGCGCGCGGGCTTTGTCTAGTTGCGGCAAGCGGGGGCTACTCTTCGTTGTGGTGCGCGGTCTTCTCATTGCGGTGGCTTCTCATGTTGCAGAGCACGGGCTCTAGGCGCGCGGGCTTCGGTAGTTGCGGCTCGCGGGCTCTGAAGAGCAGGCTCAGTAGCTGTGGCGCACGGGCTTAGTTGCTCCGTGGCATGTGGGATCTTCCCGGACCAGGGCTCGAACCCATGTCCCCTGCACTGGCAGGCGGATTCTTAACCACTGTGCCACCAGGGAAGCCCCCTCCCTAGTTTCTTAACTGTTCTCTGTCACTGGTAAATCTCTGTTGGACTGATACCCTATGAAGCCCATACCAGTCAGATCAGTGAAATTAAATGGCTCCCTGATGATAGTTATTAGATTAGTAACAAATAATCAGAGCTAACATTCATCTAGTGCTTATTAAGTCCTGGGCAATGCACATCAGGCCTCATCTGTTATATGATTTAATTCCCTCAATCATCCTAGGATTGCAGCGCTATAATTTGCCCCATTTTACAGATGAGAAAAATGGAGGATCAGAGAGGCTGAGTACAGTGTCTGAGGTCACACAGCTGAAAAGTGGCTGCATTGGTATTCCAGCCCCAGCAGTCTGGTTCCAGAGCCTGTGCTGTTAATCACTGTACTAGCTTGCCAGGAGGAGGGAGAGAGACAGAGAGAGAGAGAGAGAGAGAGAGAGTGTGTGTGTGTGTGTGTGTGTGTGGTGGAGGGCATTAGAGATCATTGTAAGGCATTTCTGTGCTAACATATTGGTGGGGGAGGCTTGCTTGCAGAAGCTCTGACAAAGACACCACAGTTGAGGATTCTGGAAGGGATGGGGATGTGGGCTTTACTCAGGCTCCCACAGCTTGTCAGTCCCAGTGCCTGCACTGGGAGGGTCTGGGGCAGCACCTGCGGACACCCACCTGCTCCTCTGCCGGCTCTGCACTGTGTGGGATGAGGCGGGGGCCCGACAGGACTCCCGGAACTGCCTGACCTCCCCATCTGGGCTCCATGTCTGCCCAGCTCCTCTCAGGAACTCCTCCCTCTGGTTGACCGCCAGGGTCCTTTGATCTGGACATTGCTTTTTCGGGCAGTGTGTCAGCTGAGTGGATCCAGGTGCATCTGTTTCGGGGACATCCCCCCACCTCCAGGAACACTGCCTCCTGCCCGCTGCGCCCCGGACCCGCACAACAGAGTGGCTGCTGCTCCCGGCTGCCAGGCTTAACCTGCTGGTCTGGCAAAGGCTCTGCAGGGCTGTAGACCATGACCACTGCAGCCGCTGTGAAGTACGGAGCTGGAGCCCCCAGGGAGACGACGGTCCCAAGGAACAGGCTCCTGCGAGCCGGGTGCTGCTTGGGGCCCTGTCTTGTCACGACTACAACCCCTGTGTACTCACTGTCTTACAGACAGGAGACTGAGGCCCAGGGAGGTTAAGCAACTTGCCCAGCGCCAGCCGTGTATCTGCGGGCCTGCTTAGTGCGCCTGTCCTGCTCTGGGAAATTGAGTGTGTCTGTTGTGACCCGGGGTCGGGGCTGCACGGGACCTCCTGGCTCCATCCGGGTCTCAGATTCCTCTTATCTTTCGGCGAAGACAGAAAGTGCGGCTTTCCTTCCCATAAACTGTTTTAACTGAACCTCACCGCAGGTCCCTGGGCGGTGCTGGTTTCAGGATGGATAAAGAATGGGCGCGGCTGGGGCGGGACGTTGGCGGACGGGGAGGGGGCAAGGGTGCAGCCGGCCTTTGGAGGCGACTTGGATTTGAGTGCCCCCCGGTGGGTGAGCCTCAGGCGTTTGGCCATCTCTTCACTGCCTCGAGGGGAGAGTCCGTTTCCTCAGATGCCGCCTGCTTTTCAGTTCTGTGACCCCGCAGTTTGAGCGTTTGGAGCTGGGACTCAGCTCGCTGTGCAGAAATCTATACTAAACACATAGACAGTTTAGGAAGAGGGATTGTCTGTTTCACTGAAGGTTATATAATCCTAATAGCTAAAGTTTAGAGCAGTTCCCAGGCGTCTTTACACGTGTCAGCTCATGAAACCCACACAGCTACTCTCTGAGATCGATACTATTATCACCGCTCCCATTTTACAGATGAAGACACTGAGGCTCAGGGGAGTTAAGTAATCTGCCAGAGATCCCTCAGCTAGGTGGCCGAGTGGGGATTTGAACCAAGGGAGAGGCTGCAGAGTCATGCAGGTGACACTCTGCTGGGTTATAGCACTGCACTCAGAGAGGGGCATCCAGCCTTCTGGGGCTGACTCTGCCCCATGTTACCGGAGAAGTCGGATTATCCCCATTGTGAGAGATGAGGAAAGACGGCTCCGAGCAGTTAAGGAATTTGCCAGAACTCAACAAGTTGTAAATGGCGGCATTAGGATTGAACCCAGGCGGACTGACTCCAAATACAGGGTCACTCTTATACCCTCTCCTTTCTTCCTAACTTGGAGGCTCAGCTCACGTCACCTCGTCCAGCCAGCCTTTCCGTGCAGGTGCCTGTGCTCTGCTGTTTTGGAGTGGGTGGTTTCCCCAGCGTCCTCCCCGTCAGTCCCGCAGGGTCAAGCACATGTCCTCGTTGCTTCTGCTCCCCGGCACCTCCATTCAAGCCAGGATTTCCCCTGCATGTAGGATGATCAGAAAACGTGGTCCATTGAGCTGGGCCCTGTGTGTGCCCTTTGGTGCCGGCAAGCCACAGGGTGTCAAGATGAATCCCGGGCCATGTGTGCTTCCCTCGTAGCCAGGTCCCTTGAGGTCCAGCCTGCTCTGGCCACCCGCCTACAGGGATCATTTTCTAACGTGGACTCCTCACATCCCTTACAGGGAGGCAAAGATTTGTAGCTGAAAGAAGACGGAAGACGAGGGTTTGAGTCATGGTTCTACTGTGTGATCCTGGTTGATTCTCTTAAACCCTCAGTTTCCCTAAATGTGCAATGGGAGAGAATGAGGAACACCTACCTCATGTCCTTCCTGGGTCATCCGTGCAGGGCAGGTCCGTGCTGGCGCTCGACAATGATTTGTCGCACAAACAATTCAATGATGAGTAGTAGGCAGTCAGGGACCTCAGTTGTGGGCTTGGTCCAGGAGTTAGACTTACAGTTATCCTTGGTATGCACTCAGCCCAGGACTGAACGCACAGTAGGTCGTCAGGAAATAGTTGTGAATTGATTTGTCGGTACAGGCTTACATCTGTTCTATTGCTCTTTGTAGATATCGCGTCTTTTACAAATTGAAAGTTTGAGGCAACCCTGCATGGAGCAAGTCTATCGGCGCCATTTTTCCAACAGCGTTTGCTCACTTCGTGTCTCTGTGTCACATTTTGGTAATTCTCGCAATATTTCAAACTTTTTCATTGCTGTTATATTTGTTATGATGATCTGTGATCTTTGGATGATTACAACTGTAATTTTTTGGTTTTCTTTTGTATTTTTTTTTTTTTTTCGGTACGCGGGCCTCTCACTGCTGTGGCCTCTCCCGTTGCGGAGCACAGGCTCCGGACGTGCAGGCTCAGCAGCCATGGCTCACGGGCCCAGCTTCTCTGGGGCATGTGGGATCTTCCCGGACCGGGGCACGAACCCATGTCCCCTGCATCGGCAGGCGGACTCCCAACCACTGCGCCACCAGGGAAGCCCTTCTTTTGTATTTTTAAATTAAGGTATGTACATCGTTTTTTTTTTTTTTTTTTTAGAGATAACGCTGTTGCATGCTTAACAGACTACACTATGGTGTAAACGTAACTTTTGTATGCACTGGGAAACCAAAAAAATTCGTGCGCCCCTCTTTATTGCCGTATCGCTTTATTGCCGTGGTCTGGAACCAAACCTGTAGTATCTCCGAGGCATGCTTGTATTTATTCATAACCGAGCTGGAGGCGGGCGATTTCGTCCTGGTCTCTGGATTTGGGCTGCTTTTTCTTCCATAGCAGGAGTTACTGCAGGGAGATGGAATGGAGGAAGATCGAAGTGCCCTGCTTTAGTCCCCACTCACCCCGACGAGGACAGAAGCAGGACTGGCATTCCTGGTGGGCGTCGTCGGGCTGTCTCCTGAAGCTTCCCTTATAACGGCGGGAGACCTACATTTCTTCTGCCCTGATTCCATCACACGTTTAGGAGCAAGGAGCTTGACATGGCGGAGGCAGTGTCAGTGCCTCTCCACGCGCGAGTCAGGGGAGCGTGAGTGTCATCCTGGTTCTCACAGCAGGATGGATCGCATTTGTTCTTGCCAGCTGAGGCCGCCCAGAGGCCCTGCGTGTTACTGGGGGTGGCTGACCCTCAGTCATGTGACCTTGCAAGGCCACACGTGTCGGAGTCTTAGTTTTCACATCTCCACATGAGGAGTGGGGGTGAGGCTTAGAGGATCTCTCAAGTCCCTTTTGGCCCCAAAGTTCATCATGATTCTGGCCGTCTACGGTGGGCGTGTTCCACAGCCCCATCTTCTGTCTCTCTTTCCCTTTTCTGCCTGTACGCACCATCTGCTACCCACCCACCCACCCACTTTTACTGAGCAGCCCCCCTGGACCTGGCATAATGCCAAGTCCTGAAGCTACAGAGGAGATTAAAACCGGGTCCCTGGCCTTACACGCTCACAGGCATGAGTGGGACAGAGAAGCTGGACTAACAGAGGACAAGCAAATGTAATGAGTGCTGTGGTCCAGAAAGGCGGAGCCCTGCCCTGGTAGCAACAGAGGAGGCCGGCAGCCTCTTCTTGAGATCCTTTCCGAGGACCGTGGCCTCCTTCTGCCACAGCTCCAGGACAGGCTGGTCTCGATGTGGGGGAGCAGTGTCGGTGATGACCTCAAGTGGCCCCCTCTGGCCACAGGAATCTGTGATGTGGAATTCTCAATTGCCGGCTTTGCTGGAGAAGAGGGAGAGGAAGAAAGAAGGAAGAAAGAGGGGCCGGTCGGCCCTCCTGTGCATTTCTGTTTGCGGTCCCAGCCCTCCATTTCCTGGGGCTACGTGTAGGAGGCACGGTGGCTTTGCCGCCCCAGGACGGCCATGTGTTGGCAGCTCCCTCCCCAAGCAGTAGTGGCGGCCGGGCCCCGGACAGACCTCCTGTCTGTCCCGTGTGTCAGCATCCTGTGGCGAAGGGCAGAGTGGAGCCTGTGTTTCCCACAGCCCAGCCACCCCTCAGAGTGATCCTGAGGGTGCAGGGACTCCGAGGGTGACGCCGGCATTTACCCCTCAACCCCGTCCCCCTCAAGGGAGAGTGCGGACAAGGCAGCTTTTCTAATAAGCAGCCTCTGCTTGCCGGGTAGGAGATGAAAGACCATGTGTGAGGGTGGGTAATTTAGGGTTTTCCTGATGAAAGCAGCTGACATTTGTTCGGACCTCATGCTCACTGCAACCCTGCCTTTCATCTCTGCTATCAAAGCCCAGCTTATATTTGGCCTGCATCCGGGGTGGGCAGTGCCACTGGAGTTGAATTGGGCCAATAGTAAAGTATAAAGGAAACGGCAGAGTGACCCTTGCCGGCTGCGGATGGTTTAGTGGAGGCCGCAGGGCAAGTTTGACTCTCCTGGTGGAGCGACAGGGGGGTTGCCGTCGGTAGCAGCTTGTGTATGGCTGTTCCCGGCGGGACCGTGGAAAGAGCATGCCCTTTGGAGTTGGGTAGGGCTGGCTGGATTTGAATGCTGGTTTCTCCACTTACTCACTGAGTGAACCTAGGAGGTTTGTCCTCTCTGATCCGTGTCAGTGGGATAATATTACCACCGACTCTAGTGGTCTTTACAGTTCACCGTATGAGCCGTCTGAAGCCCAGGAGACTCTCAGAAGTGTTCATTGGCTTCTACCCTAATTGATGAACTTGACCCATTGTGGTCTAGGCATTAGAGGACTGGAACTGGGACTTGCATTTTTCACTGTATTCTCCACACAGCGCCCGCCACGTCGCAGGTCCCCGTAAGTGACTGGCAGATGGCTCGATGAAGAAAGGAGTCTTTGCGTATGCCACCCGTACAACTCTTCTGGCTTTGCAGAGAAAGAGAGAGAGGGAAGGAGGGAGGGAGACAGAGAAGGGGAGAGTGTGTGTGTGTGTGTGTGTGTGTAAACCAACCAAGAGTTAGGCCATGTAATTTGAGTCTCTGAAACACGCCAGGTTGTATATCTTTCCCATGTCCATTCCTGATGTAAGGAGCAAATGCTTAAGACTTGATTCATTCATAAAACCTATGCTGTTGGGGCTTCCCTGGTGGCGCAGTGGTTGAGAGTCTGCCTGCCGATGCAGGGGACGCGGGTTTGTGCCCCGGTCCGGGAGGATCCCACATGCCGCGGAGCGGCTGGGCCCCTGAGCCATGGCCGCTGAGCCTGCGCGTCCGGAGCCTGTGCTCCGCAACGGGAGAGGCCGCAACAGTGAGAGGCCCGCGTACCGCAAAAACAAAAAACAAAAAACAAAAAAACCAAACCTGTGCTGTAGTTCCATCTAATCACCCATGAGATAAGTTGAATCCCCAGTTGTAGTAACCTGGCTTCCTGTCTGTCCCATCAGCCCTTGATTACCTCCACTGATGGGGTACTCACTGCCCCTGAAAGATGGTGCTGACAGTTCCAATGGTCCTCCCTCTCCCAGGGCGTGGGTGCTCTGTCCTAGCTCTCTGGGTTCTGATCCTTGGGGCCCTCTGATGCAACAAACCTCTCACAGACAGCTTTTAAGTTGGTGAAGGCAGATGCCATGTCCTTTCTGAATCTTCTCCTCCAATGGGTTAACCACCTACCTAGCTGGGTGGCACGAGTTATGAGTTATACCACTTGACCTTGAGCCTCTGTTCACCCAGCTCTTGAGCACTGTTTAAGGATGAAGCTAAATGGCATCATCTACATCCAGCACACAGGATGTACTGGCTGCCCCTTTTCAGCCCACTGAGGAGCAGAAAGGTCCCTGAGTTCCTCTTTTTTTTTTTTTTTTTTTTTTTTGCGGTACGCGGGCCTCTCACTGTCGTGGCCTCTCCCATTGCGGAGCACAGGCTCCGGATGCACAGGTTCAGTGGCCGTGGCTCACGGGCCCAGCCGCTCTGCGGCATGTGGGATCTTCCCGGACCGGGGCACGAACCCGTGTCCCCCTCATCGGCAGGCAGACTCTCAACCACTGCGCCACCAGGGTAGCCCCTTGAGTTCCTCTTTGATGCTGATGATTTCAGGAAATAGAGGAGAGGTGACTTCTTCTATCACATGGAAGGGAATCAGGTAGCAAAAGCCATTCCCTCTTCTTAACTCTCTAGTCTGGAAAGTTACTTATTTAGTGACACTGTCAGTTTGTCTGGATTCCAGGAGGTGGCCCTTGGAGACTGAGTGCTTCTCCCTCCTTTTGTGAAATTGTCTGAGGGGGGCCTTCCTGTCACCGCTCAGGCGCAGTTAGAGACTGTGGCACAGGGCAGTGGAAAGGACACTAAACTGAGAGCCTGAAGATTGGATGCGTTGTCGCTGCTCCGCCTGGAAGAGCCTCTTTTCAGGGTTTTCACCCTCTCCGAGCCTTACCTCTTTAAGGTGTGGGTCAGCCTTTCCAGGCCCAGCAGTGTGGGTGCCCCAGGAGTCTCTAGGAAGGTCAGAAAGTGGGAAGAAAGCCCACAAGGCCTCACCTAGAAGCTCACCATCCCGTTTTCTGGTTTTTCTCCCCTTTCCTCCTGCACTGCCTTGCATGCCAGCAGTTTTTTTATTTTGGGGGGGGGGTGTCTCTGACTCTCAGGCCATCTGCCAGAAGCTTCCGCAGGCCGGGAGCATTCTCTGGCCAGTCCCCGCGCAGGAAGGAGCATCTCTAGACGGCGTTAGATCCAAACCCCTTGGCCTGACACATCTGCCCTTAACTCTGAACCCAGCCTCAACTCTTGCCCGCCCCTCCCCCCACTAGCATTCACGCTCCGGCCACACAGAAGTTGAGGAGTCTTCAACTGCAGACAGATTGCCCAGGGAAGCAGAAGTCATCATAACATGAAACTGTGCGCTCATAAACTCACCGCTCATGTCCGTCCCACCCACCCACATCTGAAGATAATCAGTCATTTGCTGATTGCCAGACATTGTAAACATCTGTCAGTCCAGGGCAAGGGTAGCAGCATCTCTTAACTGACCTCCATGTGGCTCCCTCGCTCCCATTCCCTTTGCACAGCAAACTGAGTGAGACCCCAGGCTCACTGAAGGCTCGGGGCTGGTGGGCTACTCACAACCCAATTTCCCCTATTCAAAGCTTTGTTCTGCCCCAGCTGTGTGACCTTGGGCAAGTTAAATAACTCCTCTGTGCTTGTATGCTTTATCTGTAAAATCAGACTAATACTAGTACCTACCTTCCAGGGTGATTATGGCATTCAGTGAGTTAATACATGTGAAGGCTTAGAACAGTGTTTCTTTAACACCCGTTAAATGTCAGCTATTGATCCTGGTGTGCCGGCAAGGCTTTACCACCCCTTGATTCCTGCGCTGGCCAAAAGTGAGTTGTGTTGGTAACTGCATATTATATAAACCGATGAGAATTGAGCTGTTGCATGAATACTAAGTTTAGTACTTTGGAAGGCACGGAAAACGTTGATTTGCTCGAAAGTTGTCACCAAATCACTTAGAGGCAAAACAGCTGTAAAAAATAGGAAGAAAATATTGTAAAACTCTAAGGAAGCTGTATTCCATATGTTTTGCAGATGAGTCACTTTTGCACTACTTTAAAGAAATGGAAATCAGAAATTGTAGAATTGTGAGTATGTATTTCTAAAGAAAGACCATCTGCATCTCGAAAGACCCTGCCTTTCGATCGGCTCATCCATGTGCAGCTGATAAAATATCTAAGTGTCCGTCCTGTTTATGGTTGCCCACTTGTTCAGTGACATGGCACTGGGAGAGTCGGGTGACAGGGCTTGTTCTATCCGGAGCGGATCCACTGCCAGAAATGGAACGTCTTGCCCAGACTGCAGGGTTTTCCTGATGCAGAAGGTGCTGTGGGCGAGCTGCTTGAATCACGTGCCCTTCCTGCTATGTGCCAGGCACTGATCCAGTGTCTGATATACCAGGGGTGACACAGGGAGCTTCTAGCAAAGTGGACGCAAGTCCCTGCCCTCATGGGACCTCACGATGGGTGGGGGAGGGGGGAACTGTAGATGGAACTGAAGGGTAAATATCAGGTACTTGACCTCAGCCATAAGCTCTAAGGAAAGAGAAGCAGGAAGAGACTTGAGTCCTGCCCTTGGGAAGGCCTCAAGGAGCCCGGCAGAATCAGACCGCCTAACAGTGGAGAAGAGAAAGGAACGATGTTGACCCTCTAGGCAAAATAAGAGAGTGATTGAAAAATCCAAAAGACTAAGAGAGGCCTGGGAACATTAACAGAGTCCCCAAAGGTCTTTTGCAAACGATCCTTTTAATCATGAGGGATGAAGGAATTTTGTATTTTGTGAGAAAACATGTGCTAAAGTAGCCTTGGGGTCAGATTCATTCATTCTTTTTTTTTTTTTTTAAATTGAAGTATAGTTGATTTGATTCATTGTTTTGGTGGCCTAACACTCAGAGCAGAGTTTAAAATGACAACTTCAAGTTTAAGTATAAGACAGACGAAGCTTATTTTATATTTAGAATTAAGTTACCAACGATATATTATACGCTTATAATGTATAAAGGATAAATTAATTTATGAATATAGAACAGTTTATATTTATAACTGTTTCCTTTTTCAAGGTAAAGTTGTCCCCCTAAACAGGCTATAAGACAAGCGACATGAGTGGCCCAAGATTGCAGCCAAATGAGAGGTAGAGCCGGGAATCCGAAGCAGATGGTGGGCAGTTTGTGTTTTCGAGATAAAGTCCCCCCCCCCATGACACACACATGCCCTAAATATCTGGACCTTATTTTAAGTGGCTTCACCTCAAGTGGCTTTATTCTGGGTCCTCTTCTCCGCTCGGTCCCAGGTCCCCAGGTCTTTGCTTCCTCTGCTCCCTCTTCCCTGCCTGCTCTGCACCTCTCAGCCTCCTTCTTCCCCCGTCGATGCATTCATCAGAGACCCCCCTATGTGTCTGGCTCATGTGCAGGGGAGAACCCCTGGACACCCGTGTCCCCCGGGCCCAGCGCTGTCCACCAGAGGGACAGGGCGGCAGGCTGGCCCTCCCTCTCCCTTCACTTCTGGACCGACCTGGGGAAAACAGGATTGGTGCGGGTTCCTAGAATGAATGGAGAAGGCGGTTTGGAGATTCTGGTGAAGCTGTCCCCCGGTGCAGCTGGCAGTGTGATTTCCGTGTATTCGCCACTCTCTCGAGTGTGCAGGCCCCAGAGGAGTCATGGGGGCCCCAGAGCTGAAAACATGAGTGGCCGCCTCCCCAATCCTTCAGTTTCCCGGCAGTGCGGAGAGCACCTCACGTGTGTTTCGTAGCCTACAAAGAACATTTCCTCCCCCTGTCTTGTTTATGCCCACGTGCTGATCAGGCCACTGAGGAGGGCTGGGACGGTGACGGGATTCTCCAAAGGTCACAGTGGGGTGAGGGCAGAGCCAGGAGTCAGAAGCAGGTGGTGGTGGTCGCCCTCATCATCGCAGTAATGATGCCTTAAAGGACCGTGTCTTATTGGGCTTCCCTGGTGGCGCAAGTGGTTGGGAGTCCGCCTGCCGATGCAGGGGACACGGGTTCAGTGCCCCGGTCCGGGAAGATCCCACATGCCGCGGAGCGGCTGGGCCCATGAGCCATGGCCGCTGAGCCTGCGCGTCCGGAGCCTGTGCTCCGCAACGGGAGAGGCCACGACAGTGAGAGGCCCGCGTACCGCAAAAAAAAAAAAAAAAAAAAAAAGGACTTATTAACGCTCCAGAGTAACTCTGGAAGGCAGGTGGGCCTTTTGGGCGTCTTTCGCAGCGGGGGCAGCTGAGGCGGGGCAGGTGGAAACGGGATGAGGGAACCAGGAGTTGCGTCCGAACACGTGCCTTTGCCGTCCGGTGTTCAGATTGGGGCTGCCTGGTACCGGGCATCAGACAAGCGCGAGGAGGACGACCCTGGCGAGGCCTCATAACGTGTTCCTCGTCTACACGTGCTTGCCGCCAGCCCAGTTGGGAGTCCCCGACCCTTTCTGCGTGGTGGGGTCTGTGAAGGCAGACCTCGACCCTACGGCACCCCAGTTTCTCAGGAGCTGCTTACAGCCCAGGAAGAGCCATGCGACCTGCAACTTTTGGGGAAAAGGGCTATTTTGTCTTCTGCCGTGGGCACTGGGGAAGAGGAGACTAAACACTGGAGACCGCTCCCAACCCGCCGGCACTTTGAGGAGAGAGGAGGAGGCCGGCTGGAAGGTGAGGCCGGAGTCCTGGGAAGTGTCGGGCTCCCCGGCCTGGTGCTTCCCTGTGTTGTGTAATCAGCTGTCTCTTCAGCACATCCCTGCGTCGGGCTTCGCAAGTCCAGATTGAACATTACATAAACAGTGGCTGCTTAGGAGCGGCTCGGGGCAGGAGACACAATAAGAGCTCCTGGCTGGCTGTTGTGTTGTCCCTGTTCAGTGGCATCGGATTGGGCGGATCAGAGTTTTTTGTGGGGCAGGGGACAGCAGCCCTTCTGACAGCCTTTTGGCCAAATGAATTGCAGATAGGGGCCGTCTTCTCTCTCTCTTGGGTGGGAGGGTGTGTGTGGGGACTTGTCCAGACCCAGCACGCTGTACTCAGGGGCCACCGGCTAACAGCCACCACTGTTCCTTACAGTGGCCGGAACCCGTCATTGGTGGTGATGTTATTGTCATTCCTTCGTATGACAGCAAAACTTTTCCTTTCTTTTCTTTTTTTTTTTTTTAGTAACAGCTTTATTGAGATGTAATTCACATACCCTACGAGTCACGCATTTAAAGTGTACAATTCAGTGGTTTCCCGTATATTCATGGAGTTGGGCAACCGTCACTACAATTCATTTTAGAACATTTTATCATCCCAGAAAGAAATCTTGTATCTGTTAGCAGTCACCCCCAAGTTCCCCAACCCTAGGAAACCACTCATCTACTTTCTGTTTCCATGGATTTGTCCATTCTGGACGTTTCATACACATGGACTCAAACTACACAGTGGTGTTTTGTAACTAGCTTGTTTCGTTTGGCACAGCGTTCCCAAGATTCATCCTTGGAAGCAGGAGCATGTATCGATACTAAATTCCTTTTCGTGGCTGAACAATATTGCATTGTATGGGAGACCACGTTTCGCTTATTCTCATCTGTTGCCGGACACGTGCAGACAACAGAACTCCTTAGTTGCAAAAAAATCAAGATGCGGCCGATTCAGAATCATGAGATGAAGCCAGAGCTCATTCACAAGTGAGGCTCCCTGCCATTCTGGAAAAGGCTTAGGAAGTTCACTTGAGGTGCAGGTTAAAAAGTGTCCAGCTGACGAGCCACTCGGCTTTTATTTAGCACTCACTGCATGCCGGGCCTACAGTCAAAGCCCATCTGGTAATTCGTCGGAAATATCTGACCCTATAATCTCTTGGACAGATCTCCACACGTCTCATAGGCCATCCTGCGAGATTTTTGCGGGCGGGAGAGTGGGAGAACGAGGTTGTTTTCTCGGCCCGTTTCATCTGATTTCACGTGCTGACCCTCTTTAGGAGGCAGGAGCAGAGAAGAGAGCTGACTTTCCAAAGCAGCCTTCTTGTCTCACTCCCTCCGGGCATGCGTCTCCGTCCAGCTCTCTTGTCCCAGGGCTGTGCTCACCCTCGGTGTCTATCAGAATCCCAGATGTTTCCACATTCCCTCGAGAGGCTGATTCAGCCCAGGCCCAGCCTCTGGCTTAGGCAGCCCAACTCTGCAGGAAATGTTAAAAAAAAAACGGGGCCTGTTATCATTCCTGGTCATCTCCCAGTCATTTAATTATGACGAATTGTAATGGATGCTGTTGGTGTCCTGCCTGGGCCCCCTTTACCAGGCCGGCACACTCACCCCCCAGCTGTTAAAGGTCACGGTCTGGTGTCCCCTTCTCTGGAGATTCGCTGCCTCATCCAGGAAGTTGCTTGCCCCCCCGGCCCCAGCCCCTGCTGACTCAGGGGTGCAAAAGGCTGGCCCCCTTGCTTCATGTGGGGTGAACCATTTACGCACCAGAGCTCCCCGTGGGATCAGGCTGAGGCTGGGGTCCAGCTGAGGAGACCGCATCCTCACTGAGCCCCCCTCCCCTGCCCGTCCCGCGTCCCTCGCTCCCTTTCTCCCGAGCACACTCCCCCGTGAGCTCACACACAGGAATTTCCATCTCAGGATCTGTTTCTGGGGAGTGCAGCCTAAGACACTACCTCGTGACAAAGTCCCTCCCAGGGTCCCCTCAGAGGACGTTTCGTCTTGGAGATTCTCTGCCTGAGCTTCCTGGCTTGGCTCCCCGAGTGTTTGGTTTTGTTGGTTTGGGTTTCAAAGTCTTTTCAGGCTAATCGGACCCTCGGAAAGGTCTGCACTGAATCATAGTCCTGGCGTGGTTCCCCTCCTCCCTCCCCTCCCTCTCTATTTCCTTTCTTTCCCTCCCCCCTTTCATTCCCCACGAGCATCCTTTCCTGTGTCCACAATGACCTCAGCAGAAAGGAAGAAAAAAGAAACACTTGAGAAGGCACATGGGCAGCTAGCTAGCCTTGGCACAGGACGGCCTTGGGTCAGGTGTAAGCCCTGCCTCCCTGTAACCAGGTAATCAGCTGCAGTGACTTCTCCAAGCCTTGGCTGGTAATCTCTGTTTCTCGGCATTGTCCCAAGGCTCAGGGTAACTTGTATGGGTAGCACAGTGCAGTGCGGCGATGGGCAGAGTCCCGGTTCAGCACACAGGGGCCAGGAGAGTTTCCCCAAGGACTCCTGGACTCCCGCACCCACTCCAGGCTTCAGGCTCAGCAGCCAGTTATCATCTGTCCATCCAGGCCCTTTTCAGGTCTCATTGCTTTTGTTCACATCGTACTTTCTTCCTGGGCTGCTCTTCCTTTTCTCCCCGAGCCCCATTGAAGGCGATGTTCAAATGCCATCTCCTCCTTGAAGCCCTCCCTGGTGCCTGGCAGGCGGGATCAATACTTTCCAGCAAAGCAGGACCTGACTTCCCGAATGTGGGGTGTGTGTGGAAGGTATGATGAAATAGGAGAGTGTGTTCTGGAGTCAGACAGGTGGGCATTGGAATTCTGACCCCGCCCCTCACTAGCTGGGTGACTTTGGGCCGGTGAGCCGTGCCCACCACCCATGCATAGGACCCCATGCACATTGCAGATGCTGTGTCAGCGGTGATTTCTCCATACCTGTCACCTCTGAATCCAGCCTGCAGCTAGTGGGAAGAGTAAGCAGCTACCAAACGAGCACGTGGAATTAAATACACGCAGAGCTGTGTGAGTTAACACCCAGCTAAGGGTTAAACACTTTCAAAAGGTTTTGTACATGGTCGGTGGGTGAGACGGGCTGTGGTCCCTCTGGTCACCTTGTAAGGGGGCCCAGGGGCCACTTCCTGCTGCCTGTCCTCTATCTGCTCCTCCAGAGCTCAGGCCCAGAGAGCTGAGCTAAAAGGGGGCCAAAAAGGACGATTATGTCCCTGGGAATTGGGACCGAGGCTTGATTCTGAGATGTGATCGTTGCTTTCAAGGCTCAGCCGTGGAGGAGTTCACTCGTTTAACCACCAGTTGCCCCCGCGAAGGGGGAGGCGGCCGGTCACTTCTCACCTCCCTCTCTCTCTGGCTCTGGCCCTGTCGCTGGCGCTGCTCGCCTCCCTTTGAAAGGAGCACAGTACTGCTCACGGCCCGGCCCGCTGCGGTGGCTGCAGAGAGGGGCTGAGAATAAGCTCATGTTGGCGGCAGCCCTCCAAATACAGCAGGGCTGCTGGGCTGACCTTTAAATAGACGGGCTCTGGGCCACTCAGTTCCTGGAAGTTTGAAGAAAGTCAGCCTTTCAAGTGATGCGACTTCCAGCCTCAGGAAAGGTCCCTGTGTTTGCGAAAGCCATAATTGACTGTTGCTTTTGCACTTCATTGTATGTGGCCGTGAAGCCACTGGGAGCCAGCATGCCAGGGCTAGGAGGGGAAAATCCTCAAGTATTTTAATATCCCCCTTCTTAGAAGCAAGATAAACATACGTATTGTACTTTGCGACAGAGGCAGGGGCTGGGAAAGGGAGCGTCCTGCCACCGCATGAAAGGTCTTTTTAAGCTGAACTCTGAGGTTTCTCTTTTTTTTCTTTCTTTCTTTCTTTCTTTTTTTTTTTTTATTTGTAAGCAAAGCTGGCATGAGTAAATGATGCCAGCATCTCCGTGGCTGTGTAGAAACCGTAGTCCCTCCCCAGACTGCAGACCGCCACATCCCTCCCTGAGTCATAAGCTACCCCCTGACTGGCGAAAAATGATGGGGTGAAGGTTGTCATCACGATCACAGTCGACTTAGAGGATTTACTTTCATCCAGGAAATCTTCCCTCCAACTCTTGCTTTGCAATTATGGAAAAAAAAAAAAAGAAAAAAAAAGAGTCAATGAAGATGCGTACCACGAGTCTAAGCAGGGGAAACATCAGACAAACCCAAGTGCGGGGGACGCGCTCAGACTAAATAAATGCCTTATCATCTGTCAAGGGTCAAGGTCATGAGAGTTAAGGAAAGACGGAGGAACAGTTCCAGATTGAAGGAAAGTGAAAACGTGTGACAAGTAGATGCAGCATTTGATTATGGACAGTTGGTGACACGTGAATGGGGTATGAGAACCGGATGTTAGTTATGTATCAGTGTCAGCTTCCGGATTTTGCTGGTGGAATGTGGTTCTGGGGAGAACATCCTGGCTTTAGGAAATACAGGCCAAAGTCTTCTGGGGAGGGCTTCCCTGGTGGCGCAGTGGTTGAGAGTCCGCCTGCCGATGCAGGGGACATGGGTTCGTGCCCCGGTCCGGGAAGATCCCACATGCCGCGGAGCGGCTGGGCCCGTGAGCCGTGGCCGCTGAGCCTGCGCATCCGGAGCCTGTGCTCCGCAACGGGAGAGGACACAACAGTGAGAGGCCCGCATACCGCAAAAAATCAAAAACAAAAACAAAGTCTTCGGCGGAGATGGGGTGTCAGCCAGCCACTTTCTCCCACACGGTGTAAGGAAAAAGGATCTGCAGTCTACTCCCAACCTTCCTCTAAGTTTGTGATTATTTTAAAAATATTAGCTACTGTGTGTGCCAGTGGATGTTAACTAGACTTGTGATCATTTCACAATATTTGCACACAGCAAATCATTATGTTGTACAGCTGAAACTAATATAATTTTGACTAATATATGTCAATTATATCTCAATAAAAAAGGAGCTCTCAACAAAATAATAGCAGTCATAATAATTTAACCAACCAGTGGAGGAGGAAAAATCCCTTTAGTGGACAGTGAAACAGACCTGGATTTGAATTCTGACCCTTAAAGCTTAACCTAAACTCCCTGTGCCTTGGTTTCCTCATCTTTCAAAATAAAGGGTGTGTGTGTGTGTGTGTGTGTGTGTGTGTGTGTGTGTGTGTGTGTGTGTACACGCACACACGTATTTGCGCATCTGTGTGTGATAGTCTCTCCCTAATCGGGTGGTGGTGAGTAGGAAGCGACACAGTGACTGTACCTGAAGGGCATCGTGGGTCACTCCGTCCTCTGTGATGGGCACCATGTACAGAGCAGTAGATGGATCTACAGACTCCACGGAGAGATGACTCCCTTTGGGCCTCTTTCCCCCTCAAGCGTGGCATCGTGGGCCATGACCAACTGTGCCAGTTGAATTGGAATGAATTTTAAGATCTTCCAACGCCTCCAGCAAGAAGCTAGTGTTTCTTATTTCCGTGTCTCCCCCTCTGCTGGCTGCTTCAAAGAGGTCCTTGTCCATTTTCCTTTCCAAAGTGCCCGGGGGAAGGGACCACTCTGCTCCTCCACGTACAGCCAGTAGACCCTGTCCAGTCTGCCACAGACCCCAAGACCCTTCATTTTACTTTTTATTTTGTCACCTGTCTTCAGAGGTGCGGGCAGCATGGTGTTTATCCCCAGCACCCCACTTGGAACAGCGTTGCAAGCTTCTTTTGCGTGACGCGTTGTTCTGAGCACTGTGTACGTAGGTACGATCCCAGTTCATCCTCAGCAGCCCTGGGGTTCGGGTGCAAGGATTTCCCTGCTTCAGGAGGCGGAGGCACAGAGCAGTTGAGCAACGTGTCCAAATCACACAGCTGGCAGGTGGTGGGGTAGAGACTGGTGGCCTGGCCCCTGAACCCTGGCTTACCCACTGGGCTGCATGGCCGCTCAGCGGATGTGAGCCGGTGGAATGAGGGCTGCTGAGACTGAGTCAGCTTCACTCCTAGCACTGAGCCAAGTAGGACTCTGGTCCAGACCTCTCTCCACCACCCTAATAAAGCCGGTGTTTACACAGGGTAGAGGTGCTCATCAGATGCCTTTGCCAATCCCCAAATACGGCCATGGCCAGAGTGCAAGGGGGGTGCCTGTTATGTAATGCCCTCGGCTGGTCCCCAGACAATGCCACTTCCTCGCTTGGCGATGTGTAACTGCCTAACGACGGGTTACTCATTTCCTTTGGAAAACTTGGCAGGGCCGCTGTGCCCTGTTTCCTTCTCCTGCCACATCCCGGGGCTTCGTGTGTCAAATGTGCTCCAGATTGCCGGGAACACCCCCGTGGAGGGCCTGGCCTTCGGCTGTGGCCAGTCCAGGGCTGTTGCTGGGAAGGGCCGCGGGGAGCAGGGCCTGCGTCGTTGCTGGGAACGGCACGCGCCCACAGCCCACCTCCCCAGATTCTAGCGCTCACAGCAAGTGGAGGTCCAGCCGCAGGCGTGGGGAGACGCCCGCCTGCAGATGCTGGGCAGCTCAGGCCGTGTTTCAGCTCCTCCCCCGTCCCTGACAGGTGTGCACTGAATCGAGTGTCCAGTTTAGGTTTTCCCTCCTTCCTCTCTGCTCGTCTCCTGGCCGAGGGATGAACGGAGGGATGAAGGAATGACGAAGGGGTGGTTTGAGGCGGATTTCCTCAAGTGGGCGTGAACAGGAGGGCATGTCAGAAGTGTCCTGGTATGAGTTTCCTTTCCATCCTGCAAGACTTGGAAGGTGAGTCCTGAAGACAGGCAGCCCTGTTCACTCCTCTCCCAGCACCAGCTTCATCAGACTCCCACAAGAGTGGCGGAGTCCCAGCCTTCGGCGGGGTCACTGGATTCCAATTCAGTCTGTGCAGATTCGCGGTTTGGGGTCGGTTTCCCCGATGAGCACCGAGTCCAGCTTTGCTAACTGCACCTTAGGCCCCTTCTCCTGTTGTCAGTTAAAAACAGCCACGTGCACGCAGTTCTGTCTTGATAAGTATGTACGTACATGCACACAGACACCACACAAATGCACACGTGCCCACACATACGTATGTATATATGTTTATTTACCTCCAGTGCACGTGGGGAAATTGTACTAAGTTATCGCAACTTTAATTTTTCTCTTTCTGTTTACCAACCATAAAGGTTGTTAGAAATTAAGGATGTATTTATACCAACGAGGACCCTAGTTAGCAGTTCTCTTCATGGGCTATTTTATCTTCCCAACAACCCTGGAGGTGATCAATTGTTCTTTCCATTTTATAGACGGGAATTGATCCATTGTGTAGCGCGATGTCACTGATATTTATTAAGTGCCTCTGGTGTGCTGGGTACCACTAGATCCTGGGCTAAGAGGACCCAGGCCTGCTCCCTGCTTTCCCAGGAGAGAGACGCCAGCCCTGTGACCACAGTCCCCTGCGAATAGCACTCCGGCGGGGCGGAGACTCTGCGTGGCGGATGGGTTGGATGCAGGAGATGGGCGGCGTGCTGATGCCGTCAGGCCAGAAGAGGTCTTCCTGGGCTTGGGGTGAGGGCAGCCTCTAGAGACACCTGCCCAGCGTGTGGTCACCTTGAGCCCGAGGGCCTTCTCTCTTGATTTGCTCCCTGCCTTCTCTAGGGCTGGCTATGCTTCCCAGTGCCAAGGAAGAGACAGGCAGAGCCGGGTGCAAATGCCGCCTCTGCCGCTGTCTAGACAGTGGCTCAGCCTCTCCTGCCCAGTTTCTCTCAGTCCAGACCCAGAGCGAGCGCTCCGTTAGCCGTGGTGCCCTGGAGCATTTGAAATCACCGGACTCATATTCAGCTGCGGGGGATGGCGTGTATTTCACTGCATTTTGGCGGGTCTCCTTTGCACCAGTCTTGGCTGTCTGCTGAATGCAACTGAGGAGATGTCTTTTACATTTGCCAAGGGACAGAGAAGCCCTTATCTCCTGGGGGGCATTTCCCTTGGGTGGCAGTAACTGCATGCAATTCTTTTTTTGGGGGGGCAGGATCTTGCTTATTCAATTATTGAAGAGAAGTTTATTGGAGACCTGCTTTCCGCAGGTACCTGTGTTGGCAAAGGGCAGTAAATAGGACAGCCCCACCTTCATCTGCATACAGCCACCAGGCTGGGGGGGCGCGTGGGATCGGGGTGGGCTCCCACTGAGAGGTTGAGCCCCCCGGACCTTTCCCTCTGAGCCTCCTCTCCCCGGGGAAGGTCTGGGCTCGGGGTGGTTCCAGACTGCCTCCTTCAAGCAGTTCAGTTTCCCTTATCTCTGCAGTGTTAGTTTGCAAGTCCCCTTAATGGCTTTCCAGCAGGAAAGCTTAATTCTTCGGGGAGGTTGAGAAGCCCCTGACTTCCTGACGTTTCCTCGTCAGCAGTTTATCGGAGCACCCGGCGCTGGGGTGGGACTGATCGTCGCTTAGACGTTCTCCACTTTGGTTGCCCTGGGGTCCAGCTGGGGTTGGCTAAAAGCAACACTGGACAGTTTGGTATTTTGTTCTGTTTTGTCTTCACTGCTGCACCTGGATGCTCTGGTGTCCGATCCAGCTAGGTCCTCCTGAGTTTTCTCTTCTTTTTGGGCTTCACTTCTCTTGGGAAGGAAGAAGATAGCCTAATCTGTGTGCTGGCTGGCTTCCCCCAGCAGTGGGTGTCTTCGGGTGTTTGTGGGCTGCTACAGACACCTGAAGAGTGGGTTAATTCGTTGTCTTTTTCAAAAGGCCAGCTCAGTCTGCCTGCCTGTCTGTCTGTCTTTCCGTGTGTATGTCTCTCTCCCCTCTCCCCTATGTACCCACTGAGCAGTTGCCATTTCTAGCACCTACTGTGTGCTGTGGGTGCCTTCATTCATCAGCGCTGAGGCAGCCAGGTGCAGAGCAGGTGTTGTTATGCTCTCGTGTTGTAGGGGGAGGAGTGAAGCTTCAGAGAGAGGTGGTGCATCTTGTCCGAGGTCAAGCAGCGTCAGAGTCGCACTTAAACCCAGGGACCTGGCGCACAGAGCAGGGGAAGGTGAGGTGTGCGGGGCCCAGTGGTGTGGGCTTTGGGTGCAGACAGGGGGAGGTTCCTTAGCCTCGCCGAACCTTGGTTTTCTCACCTCTAAAGTGGGGCAGTCATAGTACTTACTCCGAAGAGTCACTGTGAACATCCGTGGAAGTCAGGCCCTCCGCAAGGAGCTTGGGACAGTGCCCAGCAGGCAGTGTGTGCTCCGACGCGCTTGGCTGTTACGGTCATCCTGGTTCAGGTGGATTTGACCAGAGCTGGGGTGACTACCTGGGAGCCTGATGATTCTGAAAGGGGGTCGGTGGGAGTAGCGGGCCCGGGAAGGAGGGTTTTGTCAGGGGGCAGCCGGATGGCTGGGTGAAGGCGGTGAGGCGGGGGTCTGAGGGACCACTGCTCTGGGAGTAAAGCACGGGGCAGACACTGCTTTCAGACACAGGACTGAAGCCCTGACCTGCCCAGGCCAGAGCTGTCCTCTGTGGTGCGGAGCTCCCCACCCAGCCAGCGCTTGTGCTGTGCTTTGATGGTGTTTCTCAGAAAGGAGGAAGGCTGGGCCGCTGGGTGCGGCCTCTGACTTCCTATGGCTGCCCTGGCGCCGGCCGTGCTCTGAATTTGGCGTGTTGTCGCATCTTTGCCTCTTCCCGGCCTTTGGCCCGGGCCAGGCCCCCAAGCCGTGGTCCCGGTGACGTTACTGCCCGCCCCCATGGGTGTCCATCCTCAGAACCACAGAAGGCAGTGAGCGCAGTTGATCGCCTGCAGCCTGCAGGGCAAGGCTGCTTCGTCTCCATCTACTGGGTGAGGGCGCAGCTTGGGGCCTTTCCAGGGGGGCCTCACCGTGAAGGTAGCCTGAGCGGGTCTTTGCCCCACACCGTTGCTGGGAACATATCCTCCTTTGTGACCTGGCTTAGCTCCCGCCTCTGCGGGCCGCCTGCCCCACAGGACAGCCCCTTCTCCCTTCGGGTTCATTCTCCAGGTGAGCAGCGCTGGCTGTGTATCACCCCGTGTGCAGTCATACATGCACCTCGGGAGTGTTTTGCACAAAAAAGAATTTGGAGATCGGGAAAATGACCACTACTGTCCGACTCCCTGTCCCCATTTTTATTTATTTATTTTTTTGCGGTACGCGGGCCTCTCACTGCTGCGGTCCCTCCCGTTGCGGAGCACAGGCTCCGGACACGCAGGCTCAGTGGCCATGGCTCACGGGCCCAGCCGCTCCACGGCATGTGGGATCTTCCTGGACTGGGGCACGAACCCGTGTCCCCTGCATCGGCAGGCGGACTCTCAACCACTGCACCACCAGGGAAGCCCCTCCCTGTCCGCATTTTAAGTCCACACTGAAGTGGCCGACCCACGTGGGCTTGGCGTCGGCATCTTTGGCCTGGTGATAATCTTCAGTTATCCGGTTCAGTCACTTTGTAACGGGCACCCACTTGGCTTCTCCAAGTAAACCGTAAGCTCTGGGATAGCAGGCACAAGGCAGCTGACAAGTCTTGAGTGCAGATCTTGGGACGCTTGGCCACATCATCCCATGTAATCTTTCTGAGCATCAGACCAGGTCGTTGTAACCTACGGTTCAAACCCTGAAAGCCCGAGAAGTAGGGCACTTTTGGTTTTGCTCACCGAGAAAGTATCAGAGCTGGGGTTTGAACCCCAGCGCTTCTGTCACTCCAGACCGTGACCTTTTCCCCGCTGTGTCCGGTTCATAGCCCCCTTTGGAGATGGATGATGAAGTAACCAGAGTCTCTCCTTTCTTCCTCTCTTGGCTGTTGTCTTGCATCTTCCAAGACCAGCCTCTTTCACTCCAGGCTGAGGTCCCTGGAAATCCCTGGCTTTGCAGCCAGCTCCAGGAGCCTCCCTGGGGCGTTGAGAGGAGTAGAACCATTCAGAGAGGGATTGTGTCTCTGCACAGGGCTGGGGAGGGGCTGGGCTTCAGTGTTCTCTTTGGCCCCCTGACGTCATTCCTGAAATGGTGCCGCCCTTGGTTTACCAGCTGGAGCTGAGAGGAGAGGGCGATGATCAAACGTGAGCGAAGTTGAAAACCTCGGTGCTTTCCAGAAAAAAAACATGACTGTGCGTGGCTTTGGGCCCCTGAGGAGGTCCCATCCTGGGATGGAAAAGCCCCAACCGCCTTGTGTTTCTTCTTGGCCAGAGGTTAGCCTCATTCATTTCGAACGGCCGTATCCATCGCTTGCTCCTCAAGGGCAGCTCTTCAAGATGAAAACAAGAGATGCCCCCAGAGTTTTGAGGGGCTTGTGATGTGAACGAAAGGTCTTACCCTGCGGTTGTATCCTGTGGCTCCCCCCAAAATATATATATTTGAAAGCTCCCAGCAATACAGATTACACAGAGGTTAAATGTAAGGTTCCTTTGGGGTTCTGATATTTTTTTCTTAACGTGTTTAAAGGAAAAAAAAATGACACCTTTAAAAAAGAAGGCCATTCGTTCTCAGAGCTGCAAAATTGAGAAAGATCGAAACTTCCCTGGAAATGAATGAAAATTCCAGGCTATCTGTGCAAATGCGCAACACCTTGGGTTGATTGCACTGTTGTGACTTCCTCCTGGGGTCTCCGTACAGCAGGTGTGTGGCCTCTGTTAGGTGGTACTGTCATCGCGTAGTCGAACGCACCTGACAGTTCACGAAGGATATTCCCATACGGATCTCCCTTGAGCAGGCCCTCCCCCTGGTGAGGCAGTCTGTGGGGACATCGTGCCCATTTGATAGATGAGGGAACTGAGGCCGGGGGGTATTGAGTGACTCAGGGCTGTGTGGTATCTTAGAAGCCCCTTCTCTTTGCTGCTGTTTAATTTCTCTACTGGTGAGGTTAGATTGGGCTTTGGGGACTAGGGGGGTCTTCTTGCTTCATCTTTGTCTCTGCCAAGGCTTTGTGGTTATAGGAAGGAAAGAGCTGGTGTGTTTCAGCTGCTCAGTGACTCTTCTCTCCCACCTTCCTTCTCATTTAACCAACATGTGTTAGGAGTCCCCCACTGCAGGGGCTGGGTTGGCGCCCTTCCCCACTAGCACTGTGGCTCTGAACACTGAGCTGGGAAGGGAAGGTGTACCATGCTTCATGGGCAGAGGAGACGGAAGGAGGGGCACAGGTGGACAGGGGTGGCTTGAGGCTGAGCCAGGTTGGGGGTAGGGGGGACTCTCAGAGTCCCCGGGAGTGCTTTGCTGCTCTGTGACACTTGACTTTGGTTTGCTTTTGTTTCCGCGGCTATGTCACTCCTCGAAGCCGTGTCCCAAGGTGCCCTGGTGTTCTTGGTACATACCAGTCATCATGGTGGTTCTTATCAGGTGGAGGCTGAATCCACAGGTTTCAGGCGGCCCTCTTGGGGTTTGCATTTTACCACGGGGTACACTGAGATCTGGAGAAGTGAAATGGCATCCCCGAGGCCACGTGCTAATAAGAGATGATAGAGACGAACTCAGGCCCAAGTCGAAGGGTCTGTGCATTTGCCACATACTTCCCAGGCCCTCTGAGGCCCCGAGGAAGGAGAGCTTTTCCTTCCTTTTAGGTAAGTTCAAGGTCACCTTTCTGCGGGAACCACTGTTTTTCACCTCTCCCTTGGTCTCTGGGGGTGATATTCAAAATATTTTGGCCTTCACAATCGGGACGCACGATGCCAGGGTCCAGGAGCCTCCCAGCTGTGCCAGGCCTGAACGCTGCATTTTGTGGAAGTCTAGGGGGTGGAGAGATGTGGCCCTCAGGTGACAGGCCCAGATAGTGGGACAACAGTTATCCTCTTGGGGAAGCAGCTTTCTCTCCACCACTCTGAAAACCTTTCAGTAGTTTAACTTAACTGCAGGGTGGCTGATTTCCTGCCAAATACCAGGCCCGGTCTCCCCGGGCTCATTTTTATTACCATCATCCAGACACTGGCAGGACAGAACTTTCCCCTTAGTTTTCCTGAGGCAAGTTGCAGTTGCACTATATTATATGATTCTTTTTATCCATTTCAGTCATTTCAAGTAATAACTGTATTTTTAAAAATTTTATTTATTTATTTATTCATTTATTTACGGCTGCGTTGGGTCTTCGTTGCTGTGCGCGGGCTTTCTCTAGTTGCGGCGAGCGGGGGCTACTCTTCGTTGAGGTGCACGGGCTTCTCATTGTGGTGGCTTTTCTTGTTGGGGAGCACGGGCTCTAGGCACGTGGGCTTCAGTAGTTGAAGCATGCAGGCTCAGTAGTTGTGGCTCACGGGCTCTAAAGCGCAGCCTCAGTAGTTGTGGCACGTGGGTTCAGTAGTTGTGGCTCGCGGGCTCTAGAGCGCAGGCTCAGTAGTTGTGGCGCACGGGCTTAGTTGCTCCGCGGCATGTGGGGATCTTCCCAGACCAGGGATCGAACCCAAATCCCCTGCGTTGGCAGGCGGGTTCTTAACCACTGTGCCACCAGGGAAGTCCCTGTCCCTGGTTTTTATGAGGACCCAAGTTCCATTCTGGTGGATCAGGCTTCCAGAGGAAGGATGGCTCCCAAACGGAGGCAAAGGCAGCCAGCCTGTCCCCTGCACCGCTGGTGCCGAGGAAGGGGATGCCGGCCGCGGGAGCTGTGGCCATATGGCCGGCAGGATGCCTCGTTGAGAACAGCCAGCCCGGCCCCTTTGAAGCGGTTTTAAGACCAATTTGGTAACTTGATTTGGAAAGTGGTATTGATGACTTCAGGGCGTGGGCTCATTAGCCATATTCTGGGCCCTGCAAATCGGGTTAAGTGGAATGAAATCGGCTTCTCCCCTCCCCGGGCTCAGGACTGCGGTCCAGGGCCCATTGTAAGGGGAACCTCTCCTGGGCAAAAGACACTGAAAAGCTTTCCGGAGAGTCTGGCGCTCTATTTTCACATGTGAATTCTGCTTTCCCCTGGAGGGCAGGCAGGAGGCTGATAAGAGCTGAAAATGAGCCTGGAGCAGGCGAGTGAGTGCCTGCGGGGGAGAGTCGGGAAGAGAATGCACAGTGACTAGCTGTGGAGCGTCTCTTCAAGCACCTGTGATCCTTCTGCTGTTGAGAGATGCTGTGCTTGATGGCTTTTCTCTCTTCTCCCCCCACCCCCGGCCCCACCCCACCCCGCTGTGTAGTAGAAACAGGGCTGCTGGGACCCTCTTGTGTTCCCTTGGGCACAGGTGAGCGCACCTTGGGTTTATACCCAGAGGTGACCTTGCTGCCTCTGAGAAGCTGATGAACATTCTCCGTTTTACAGATGGTACCGATTTGCTCCCCAGAACAACCATGCCGATTTACATTCCCACCCGCTGTGCACCAGATCCCCCTTTTCCCCTTGTCGCCTGCTTTCGATATGTTAGATTTTCACCATTTTGCCCATCTGATGGGTGACATGTAGTTTCTGGTAGTTTCCCCTATGACCAGGAGGCGGACTGCCTGACCTTGTGCCCTGGCCCCATGAAGAAGGGCCCCAAAGGCAGCCTGCGTCCTCACAGCCCTCCTGCCTACCCCACCCCCGGATCCCCAGGAAGATGGGCGGGGCGCATTCATTGCTTATCTGAAATGATTCCCCTTCCCAGTTCAATTCTGTTGCTAAGAAGTGTCTGTTTTGGACCCACCGCTAAGCAGTTTTCTCTACCGTTTAGGTGCAGAGAGGGCTGGATTCTTTAGGAAACTATTACCATTGTTTACATTCATTCATTTTTTTTTTTTTTCCCCCTTCAACCAGTCCACATTTATTTAGCATGTTGTTGAGCACAGAATGTGGAAGCCAGAGACCTGAGATCCAGACCGGCTTCCAGGACTCTTGCTGCCCTTTGTCAGCTCTGTGGCACTAGGGAGAGATCCGTGAAACTTCTGGGCCTCGTTTTGTTTCTCTGAACTCAAAGACTAAAGCTGCTAGCCTCACAGTGGATTGGAAAGGGGAAAGAGAGAGTGATCCCTATGGACGTGTACGAAGGTGTATGGAGATGGGCGCAGGCCATCTCTGCATTGCACGGGGGCACAGCTAGCTGGGACACTGGTGCAGGCCCAGGCCTGAATTGCTGCTAGGCTGCCGTGTACAGGCTTGCCATTGCTTGAATTTAGAGGCCAGATGTGCATGGAGAGGACTTATGGTGACTGGCCTTCCTGCACAGAGTTATTCACCCAAACTTGTGGAGCGATTATTAGGCACCAGTTATTCCACCAATTCTATTGAGTACCTAACGTTACCACTGTCCTAAGTGCTAGGGGTATAATGGCAAGCACGTAGATGTGCTTTCTGGCCTTGTGGGGCCTGTAGGCTAGTGGGGGAAAGGAGCAAAGGCTTAAGGATTTGTAGAAAGATGAACTCAATGCTAAGAAAGCATCTTTAAGTCTCCCGGGTGTTCCCAGGTAACCTTGTCCCTCAGAATAGAGAAGAAACAGTGGCGACCTTTATTTGATTTTACCAAAGCAGTAAAGCATAGCACCACTTCGGTCACTGTCGTTAGTCTCTGAGAAAGTGCCGATTCCCAAGAAGAGGAAAGAAAAACAGACCACAGAGGGATAATGGCTGTAACATTAAATAGCAATAAGAATACCTCACGTTTGTTGAGCACTTACCGTGTGCTCGATTCTCTTGTAAGTACTTTGTACCAATAAGGCAGGGAATAGCGTTATTTCCATTTTACAGACAAGAAAACTGAGTATGGAGGGGCAGTCTGTCCCCAGAGCCAGTGCGCAGGGGTCAGAGTTTGGGAACAGTGCTTCTCTTTTATCTGGAAGTGCCTGTGGCTGGTCCCATGCTGCTGGAATCCCTGGAATCCCAGAAAAGCAAGTCCCAACTGTCTCGTACTGCCACCGCTCAGCCTGCCTTTGACCCATGACCCCCATGACTCTCTCCCTCTGACCTTTTCACCTTATTCTTGAATTCCTTTTTCTCCACTTTTCTCCAAGCAGCAAGCTCTGGAAATGATTCTATTCATTTATATAATAAATATTTATTAACATGTAGACTTCATTTTCACAGTGGCTTCACAGAGTTAAACCCGTGGTCACGTTTTCACGATGTGCCTCTCGTTTATGACAAGGGGTGCCCCCGTCGTTGAAAGCCTCTCACGTGGTGGGTATTTTGCTCAAATTGCACGTGAGAAACAGAGGCTCAGAGAGGGTAGGTGGCCACACAGCTGGGTTGAATGGATTCAGAACCGTGAACGTCTGACTTTTAATGTCGCACTTATATTCCCTTGTTGGAAAAGAATTGGGCAAGGGGTGGCAAATGAAGTTGATCGAAGCAAAGTGATAATTACTGTTCCGCAAAGGCTGGTTGAGACAATCTGGGCTAAAATATAATACAACTGTGAACAAGCCCTTTAAAAATTCTTTTGTCCTGAAACCCTATAGTCTGTCCTTGGTAACTGCTCTTTCTGCTGTGTTTTCTTCTTCCTCTTTCCTGCTCAGCCCGAGGCCAGGCACACAGTGAGCCTGCAGATCTGTGGGCTTCAGTTTCCTTACCTCTAAATTGGGCATAGTAGTCGCTGCCTGATTACGTTTGGAAGGATGATGGAGTCAGGTACAGCCTCACCCGGCCCTGCCTCTTAGTAGCTTTGATGCCTGGGGTGGGTTTCTGGACCTTTCTGGACAATATCACATGTCTACTGAGTGCCTACCAGATGCTGAGCCTGGTGATAGGATATAGAAGAAAAGAAAATGGTCACAGTTGAGTGACGTTTTCTGAGTCCCAAGGTGACCTTTCCCCTGTATTTTATAAAGCCTGGCAAAGCGTGCCTGCTTTACATGTGTACCCTTTGGAGGGGTGGAGGGGCAAATATTATTGTTCCCATTTTGCAGATGAGGAAAGTGGGGGCACAGAGCTGTTAACTAACCTACCTGATGTTACTCAGCACATAGCGGGACAGGCTGGCATTTGAACACTCCTATTTGGTCTCTGGAGCCCACACACCTGATCACTCTATATTGTCCTGGCTCTTGTTAAAACGAGACAATGTACATGAAGAACTCAGCACAGGAGTGCCTGGCCAGTGGGACATGTTGAAGCTAGATGCCCCTGTGACTGACTGGAACTTCTGTTTTCTGCAGCGAGTCTGGGACGTGTGAATCCCAGGAACCGTGTGTGTGTGTGTGTGTGTGTGTGTGTGTGTGTGTGTGAGATTCTTTCTCTCTCTCTCTCTTCTCCCCTCCCTTTTTTTGGGTCCCAGCTCCTCCCTCACTGTTAACCCCACCAGCCTCCTCTCACTATTTATCCTGCACCCCCCTTCTCCCCCCACCCCCCATATCTGGTCTTAATTGACTTGGCTTCTGTCCCAGAACAGCCTGGCACCCAGACCTGCCATGCTATCATATCACCTCAGGTGGTTAAACAAACAGAGGGTGGCATTTATCAAATGCTATGCGCCTGTGAATCTGTCCTCTCCTCCCCAGCTCTGTCCCCGTCTTTCTCACCGTTTGCAGTTTTAAGGGCTGTGGAGTCTTTGCCTCTCTTACGAAGCATCTCTCATTGCTGGCCGGTGAGCGTCAGGCCCCAGGGACTGGGAGGCCAGTGCTAGCTCTGGAGTTACCCAGGCCTTATGGTAAAAACGCATCACCCTGAATGTGGGCCAGCCGAGGCCTCGGCCCAACCCCGCCCTGCCCGAGCAGCTGAATCCTGCTGCCCCAGCCTTAGTAACTGGCCAGAGAGACTCTCCTTGTTCAAGCTGGGGCCAGCCCCTCCTCCGACAGCCCGGGTTCCTGGAAAAACTTCATGCGGAGGACGTGGACTTCCCCTCCAACTTGAATCGTTAGAGCGCTCATTTGCTGGGCACTTACTGAGTGTCAGATACCGCGCTAAGCACTTTACAAGTATCTTCTCATTTAATCCTCTTAATCAATTCTGGGGGCAGGTGCGCCTTTAATCTCCCTCTTACTGATGGGAATGCCAGCTCAGCCTCGTGAATACTAACAATAGCAAGTGTGTCACCTTTCTTAGGTGCTCCTGTGTGCCAGGTACCTGGCCTAACTCCCAGGAAGCCTGCAAAGCCATATGCTGTTACCATTATGCCTGTCTCAGAGACGGGGACACTGAGACCCAGGCGTTTCTGGGTCCCCTGGCTCGTGTGTGCGGTCTGCCTGTCGAGGCCTCAGCCACGGTGCTGTGCTGTAATGAGGAAACGGGAGCAGAGTTTCCCGAGTGAGCGGGCCTGGCCGGTGCCCCGACTTCAGAGCCTGAACTTTGCCGGCTGCTGCACGCTGCCTCCGGGGGCTGGACCTGGGGATAGCGGAGCGTCTTGCTTTCTCAGATGGGCACCAGGGAAAGGGGTGTGTGGTCACCAAGCGCACACAGCGAACTTGCTCACGGTGCTCTTGGGAGAAGAGCTGGCCGGAGGGCGAGGATGTGGCCACCGAGTCATTTAGGGGAGAGAGTAAACACTGACCTGGGCAGGACTCGCCTTCCACCCAGGAGGGCCTGGGCCCCTCCTTCCTGTCCCCTTTGCACACATCCCAGGCTCGGGCTGCAGCCTTGGGACCAGGTTCCCTCCATGGGCTCCCTGGAGCACCCCCACCAGCCCCTCGTCCCCAGTGAGCATCCTCCCGCGAGAAGGTATGGGGGGAGGATGGCTGACAGAGCCCTCGCCCGCTCAGCACTTTTCCCGGTTAGGAAACATTTCATAGACGTGATCTCATTCCATCGAGCAGTCACACGGTGATTCAAGCGCCCGCCTACCAACAGGGGAACTGAGGCTTCCGCAGAGAGGGGTCCTGCCCATTCCACCCCACCACGCTGCCCGGGCTCAGTAATCCCAAAGCAGGGGGTTCCCTGCACGGAGATGTCCGGGGCTGTGGTAGTCATTCGACCTGAGCCCCAGCGGTGGCCTCGGGAGCAGAACTCAGCTAGGAAGCCCAGGCGAGGCCAGTGTGTGGAGTCGATGCAGTCTTAGAATAATAAAAAGGAAGGTAGCCTCACAGCGGGGGGCCGACATCTGCGGCACAGCAGGGTGTCACAGCTGGTCTTGAAACCAGAGCTGAGTGAAGACTCCTAGAAGGAGAAACCAAGTGGCGTGTAACAGAGCGGTAGCAGCCACAGCCCCATCCCTGGGAGGTCACGTGCCTGGACCGTCCTCACTGCACGGGTCCTCCGCACAGCCCCACGAGGGGAGAGCTATTTGCCCCATTTTGAAGACTGGGAAGCGCATCCAGGATTAACCCCGGGGCTGAGCCCAAACCTCCCTTCTTCCCTCCCTGCTCTGCTCTTTAGAAAAACAAACCCAGAATTTCTGTCGTGTTGCTCTAGGAAGTTTATTTTTAAAAAATTAATTTCCTTCTGTGATGCCTGGCTTGTGACAGATCGTAGATCAGGAGACAGATCTTGGGTCCTTGCCGCTCAGGCAGGCTCCGAGAGGCTGCCCCCGCCTCACCGTGTCAGGGGAGGCTGGGGAGCCGGCAGTTTCACTGTCTCGGCAGAGATGCAGGAACCTGTTAACCTGCCTTAGAAGCTAATAAAAAAAAAATCCCAGTGAGATCATGTCTGTTACAGCCCTTTGAGCTCCCTGAGCTCCGAGGCTGTATTAACGCATGCTGTTTTTACTGCTTACTCAGCAAAAATGTCCCCAGGATGCAAAGCGCATTCCCTCCTTCCAGCCCCCTTGCTTCCTTATGCATTTTATCTGATGCTTCCTTTGCATCTTGAAGACCTGCCGGTTTCTTTGCTAACGCGCTGTCCTAGAAGGAGCTGGCACATTTTGGGGTGCTAATTTTGTGCTAAACTTTTTTTTTTTTGTGGTACGTGGGCCTCTCACTGCTGTGGCCTCTCCCGTTGCGGAGCACAGGCTCCGGACGCGCAGGCCCAGCGGCCGTGGCTCACGGACCCAGCCGCTCCGCGGCATGTAGGATCTTCCCGGACCGAGGCACGAACCGGTGTCCCCTGCATCGGCAGGCGGACTCTCAACCACTGTGCCACCAGGGAAGCCCTGTGCTTAACTTTTTTATTCATTGACTCCTTCGACCCTTACAGCCATCCTATGAAGCAAGATGTATGTGTATTCCCGTTCTCAGGCGAGGCAATTGAGGTCACATGGCTTAGAAAGGTAAACAGGGTCCACTCCCAGGATGTGTATTTACTGGGTCATGCCTTGCTGTAGTCATACCTGCTCTGCTTTTCCTTAACTGGAAGAGGAGAAGGGCCCTCCTGGAATTTGGCCCTGAGATGATGGTGACAGTATGTTGTTCAGTTTTGCTGTGAGGGCTGGGCTGGGCCACCTCTGTCCTTTTTGTTCTGGAGAATCTTGGCCCTGATCTGCTAGGAGGTCACCCCACTGCACCCCACCACCCCCAAAGAGGAACGCCTTTGCTTGACTCTTTGCATGAAATGGATGGACAGGTGGACCTTGAAGTTGGAGACACCAGGCTGTGACTTGCCCTGGGAACCTGACCCTACCCCACCTCTGCTGTCTCCATCTGCAAAAATCAGGCTCTTTGTGAAAAATACCTTTATCAGAGAGTGGCTGTGGAGATGGGTGGAGGAACAGTTAGCAATAACTAACATTTGTTACGCGTTTCGTATACGCCAACCAGCCTTGCAGACACTGTTCTAGTGTTTGCTCTGTCAGGAACATCACTGGCCACACTGTTCCCAAACTCACCATAGGTTGAGCAGGTAATTTGCTCCCATTTTACAGCTAAGGAAGCCAGAGCTAGCTCAGAGTTGCAAAACTGGGGCTGAAACACAGATTGCCTGACTTCAGGGATGAAACATTCCCCTATCCTGGCACTGTGAGACCATTTCTGTGTGGATTTCTTAGATGACTGGGATCCTCTCTCTCTCCCCCCACCCTCCTCTCTTTTTTGGACAATAGCTCAGCTTGGATAGGTGGTCAAAAGCCACCTGGCACACTCTTTCTCCTTCCCGGTGGAATTCTAACTGCAGAAGACGCATAGATAAAGGCAAAGCTTGGCCAAGGGCGTTGGCTGCAGGGCTTTGGAGAAAACACCCACCAAATTGCAAATATTAATAATCCTAAGGAATCATTCTTAGGGGCGAGAGGGGCCTGGCAATGCCTGTACTGTAAGTGGCAGAGACGTTTTCGATGAGCTAATATCTAGTTGTGGTGGTGTGTTCATTGTGACTCAGACTCAGTGTGCAGCCACTTGTACATATGTTGTGCTCTCAGGCCCCACAGAGCCCCTCCCGGTGGGCGGTGTGGCACACGTGGCCTGGGCCAGCAGACCGCCTCGGCACGACCCCACGGGCATGGTCTCCGAGTTCTCCATCTCTCATTCAGATCGTGTCGGGCGGGCGGTGTGTCTGAGCTTGTGATGTTTTGAGATTTGAGAAGGGCAGCACAGGGCATATATGTCGTACTATGCACTATGGGCTGAACGGTGTCTCACGCCCATTATCTGCCATGTATCTGTTGAAGCCCTACAGCCCAGTGCCCCAGATGTGACTGTATTTGGAGGGAGGGCCTTTAAAGAGGTAATTAAGTTAAAATGAGGCCGTTAGGGTGGGCCCTAATCCAATCTGTCTGTGTCCTCATGAGGAAGTTTAGGCGCACAAAGAAGCACCAGGGATGTGCACACGCAGGAAAGACTGTGTGAGGACACGGTGAGGAGGTGTCTGTATGCAAGCTAAGGAGAGAGGCCTCAGGAGAAACCAACCCTGCCAACACCTTGACCTTGGACTTCCAGCCTCCAGGACTATGAGAAAAATAAATTTCTGTTGTTAAAGCCCCCAGTCTGTGGTATTTTGTTATAGCAGCCCTAGAAGACTAATTAATACACCATGTATCTGGGGCAATGCCATCAACCAATCTAAGAGTTCTGTAGCTAAACATATTAATTTTCATATTAAGTGGAAAAAATAAAATCAATAAGTAGCCTCGGGGCTTCCCAGGTGGCACAGTGGTTGAGAGTCTGCCTGCCGATGCAGGGGACACGGGTTCGTGCCCCGGTCCGGGAAGATCCCATATGCCGCGGAGCGGCTGGGCCCGTGAGCCATGGCCGCTGAGCCTGCGCGCCCGGAGCCTGTGCTCCGCAATGGGAGAGGCTGCAACACTGAGAGGCCCGCGTACCGCAAAAAATAAAAAAAATAAGTAGCCTCATGTTAGTTGAAGGTTCAAAAATTACCATAAAATATTGCTCTTGAGAGCTTCTTAGATTTGGGAAATGTGCACGAGTCTGTGTTAATCATCGTTACTATTTTGCAGATGCAAATCCAAGCTCAAAGAGGCTTGGTAACTTGCCCAAGGTTCCTCCTTAGTTTATGCGAGAGCTGGATTTGAACCTAGGTAGTTGGGCTCCATAGCTGTGAATTTACACACAGCACTGTGCCACCTCTTGACAGAGATTGCCTGGGACAGTGTCTTGGAGGAGCTCCGGGTGTGGACAAGTGAGTCAGCAATTGCAGTACAGTTAAAAGGGAATATGAGAAGGATGTCTGGGACCCATGTTCAAGCGGGGAGAGCCCCGGCTTTGGCCTCAGCACTCAGCTGCTCCAGGCTGAGCCCTAGTACTTGTCCCCCAGGGAGGACCATGCTGAGCCAGGCTGGTCGCGCTGGGGCGGTAGCTGTGGCCACAAATGAGCTGCCCGTCCTCTGTCCAACGCCATCAAAGGCTGTTTCTTGGCTGGCACAGTGGGAGCGGCAGGCCACAGTGTTTGCTCTGGACAGAGCCTGGTCTGTCTTTCCAGACTGTGCAGGGACAGGCAGGGAGCTACGGCAGGGGAAAGCCCGCCTGCCTCTTTCCCATCTTCTCTGCCACAGCCCATAAGTTTAATTTGTTTTCATTAAGTCCCATATTTCTCTGCAAAAGAAGGAAGACAGGGTCTTCTTTGAACCTAAGCTAGAACCCCCCTTTTTGTAGAGGCTCCTTTTTGTGTATTCAGTTGGCTTTTTAAAAAAATAGTCAATTCAACTCTAATTCAAAAAGATGCATGCACTCCAGTGTTCATAGCAGCACTATTTACAATAGCCAACACATGGAAACAACCCAAGTGCGCATCAGCAGACAGATGGTTTAAGAAGATGTGGGATACATACACAATGGAATATTACTCAGCCATAAAAAAGAAAGAAATATTGCCATTTGCAGCTGCATGAATGGACCTAGAGATTATCGTACTAAGTGAAGTGAGTCAGACAGAGAAAGACAAACATTATATGATATCACTTATATATGGAATCTAAAAAAAATAACACCAATGAATTTATTTACAAAACAGAAACAGACTGGGCTTCCCTGGTGGCACAGTGGTTGAGAGTCCGCCTGCCGATGCGGGGGACGCGGGTTCGTGCCCCGGTCCGGGAGGATCCCACATGCCGCGGAGCGGCTGGGCCCGTGAGCCATGGCCGCTGAGCCTGCGCGTCCGGAGCCTGTGCTCCGCAACGGGAGAGGCCACAACAGTGAGAGGCCCGCATACCGCAAAAAAAAAAAAAAATATATATATATTAAAAAAAAAAAAACAAAAGCAAACAGAAACAGACTCACAGACAGGGAAAACAAACTTACGGTTACCAAAGGGGAAAGGCGGGGGGAAGGGAAAAATTAGGAGTTTGGGATTAACAGATACACACTATTATATGTATAAAACGGATAAGCCACAGGATTTACTGTGTAGCACAGGGAACTATATTCAGGATCTTGTTTTTGTTTTTGTTTTTGTGTTTTTTTGCGGTATGTGGGCCTCTCACTGTTGTGGCCTCTCCCGTTGCAGAGCACAGGCTCCGGACGCGCAGGCTCAGCGGCCATGGCTCACGGGCCCAGCCACTCCGTGGCATGTGGGATCTTCCCGGACTGGGGCACGAACCCGCGTCCCCTGCATCGGCAGGCGGACTCTCAACCACTGCGCCACCAGGGAAGCCCTTAGCACCCCCATTTTATAGCTAACGAGACAGAGCCCCAGAGAAGCTGACGCATTTGTGCAAGGCCACATAGCATTTACACGGTAGCAGCAGTAGGGGAATCGACCCCAGGCAGCCTGGCTTCATTGCCCGTGCTCTGGCCCACAGTTAGACCTGAGCTCGTCTTGTTCCAGGGGTGGTAGCATGCGTTGTGCAGTTGCTGCTGCTGTGATCCCCAAAATTGTCCGCAGGCAGGCAGTGTCAAAGGCAGGACGGAGACAGCGGGGTGCGGGCTGCCGTTCCCAGGTTCCCTGCAGCTCCTTGTCCCGTTAGGCAAGGCCCCGGGGTCGGAGCAGCTGTGCGATCCACGGGCGCACCTGTTCTCAGGTATTGGCTGCGGTTTCTAATTCCCTGGCGCTGGAAGCCCAGCTGAGCGATCAGAGCAGACTGCACCTTCCAGAAGGGGTGTGGTGACAAATGGGAATGACTAGGCTTGGGGGCTCGGCGGATGGGCGAGGAATCAATCAAACAGGAACGGACAGAGTGGTTCGTTGGCCAATTGCTTTAAGTGTGAGCGAGGCTGTAATTCTTTCATTTAAATAAATATAATTACTTAGCACCTTTGGTACCCACCTTAGAAAGCTTTATGCTTTCTGTTTTATTTGATCCTCCCTTTGGGGAAGGCAGAGCAGGTTTATAGATCTGTTTTCCAGATGAGGAAACTGAGGCCCAGAGGCTGCATGGGGAAAGCCAGGATATGACCCAAGGATTTAGGATTCCACGTTTAAAGTTCAAGTGTGTCTTGACCTCTGTGATCTAGAATTAGGGTTGTGTGCCTTCCATTGCTCAGTGACTCCCGAACTGTGACTACCTGCTACCTCACTGAATAATAGTTGTAGGAATCATGGTTATGTAGGTACAGGCATGGGCCCCCTTGTGCCAGGCCCAGTTCTAAGCATGTTGCATGTATTAACTCACGGGGTCCTCGTGACTCCCTGTGAAGGAGGTACTCTCAAAATGGGGACCTTGAGGGCTCAGGAAGTTGTCTCTGGTCACACAGCTTGTAATCGGCAGGACGAAGAATGGAACCCAGCAGTTGGCCTGGGTCCTAACATTTTTGCCGCTGCCCTGCACTGAAGGCTGAAGGCTAAGTATTCAGTGGAGTGGGGAAGGCTGGCACCCTGAGGCTGTAAAGGAGGAAGGGCCGGAGGGGCTGGGGGCGTCTGCTGAGCGCTCAGCCACTGAGTGCGTTTTACATCATTCCTCAGACGGCTTCCCGTCTGTGTTTTCATCTTATTCGTGCGTTTACTGAGCGCTTATTAAGCAACTGCTGTCTTCCGAGTGTCACTCGATTCTGGAGATACAGACGTTACAAGACCCAGTACCTGCACTCAAAGGAGCTCTTCCTCCTTAAGGAGAGGAGACAGGAAGCCGACATCTGTTGCATGCCAGGCGCCACTTTAGATGTTACAGACATCCTCCGTCAAGCTGCTCAGCATCTGAGGTTCAAGGAGGCTGAGAACAAGCCAGGTGGGAAAGAGGGAGTTAGGAGCCAGGTCAGCTGGCCCCTCAGGAGCCCACGTTCCTGCTTCTCTCCCAGGAGATCACCCCTTCCCTGCTGCCCCGAGGCCAACATACAGAAGCCCCTGCAGAATTCTTATTGGGCCGAGCTCAGGAATTCTGGGAGCAGGGAGTTGGCATTCATGTAACTGTCCCTAATGCTGGCTTTCTCTGGTGTGTCTGTCCTTGTCCTGGTCTTTCCCGGATGCAGCAAGTGAGCCTTGGAAGGGCTGTCCTGCACACGGGGATGCTGTCATCCGCAGCAACCCAGGATAACAATTCCTGGAAAAATCCCTGATCTCTTTCTGCCTAACAGTTCCCCTCTTTCGCTGGAAGGGATTAACAAAGACAGTCACGACATCAATCCTGCCTGTCCGCCCTGGCCCCTGAAATTATTGTTAATGCAGTTTCCGAGTTGGAGGGGCCTTGAACCCACCCCCTTTCTTATCCAAAGGAGAAAATAGGGAATGACGAGGCCCTGAGAGATGGGCTGATGCGGGTCACGCAGCTGGCGTGGCAGGCCTGCAGCGGGGAACCAGGGTCGGGACTCGGGGGCGGCTCCCTTCCATTTTCTTCCCTGGTCTCTCTCCTCTGGGGGTCTGCAGATAAGAGACACCCTTCCTGGAAGGACAGCAGTTTGGGGACTTGGCAGATAAGGCTGAGTTGGGTGTGCCTGGCAGGCCCAGAATAAAAGGACTACCCAGAGAAGTTAGGAATTGACCTTCCTTGAGGTGGGTCCTCCCGATAAAGATGCTTTTGAAGTTCAGTTGGCAGGAGATAGGATCTCTGTGGCAGAGCCTGACACCCGGGAGCCTTCTGGATGGAGGCACCCTGATAGGGAAATCAGCAAGCTGACGATAGGGAAAGAGAACACTTATCAATGGAGGCCTCTGCAGGACTTGCTTTGAGGTACTTCCTTCCTGTCCACCAGCTTCTGGAATCTGTCTCCACTTTGCAGATGCAAAAACTGAGGCATAGATAATCCTTTTCCTTTATTTATTTATTTTTTAATCCTGATGGAGGTATCACTGTTTCGATTCCCAGGACTCCTCAAAATGCTGAATGCTCCTCATTAGGCAACAGTTTAATTGAGCATATACTACAGGCCAGGCACTATGCTGCGTTCTGGGAGTTCAGAAATCAGTAGGACCCTCTCTTTTCCCTTAGGGAACATTGATTCTCCTGTCAGGGGAGCTTTAGATGAGAAATCGGGTAAACACAGCAGAAGGTTCAAGGGCAATGCTGAGGATATTGGTTGCCCTAAGCACACAGAGGGTTGCACCGTGTGGACTTGGGGTGGTCAGGGAAAGAAGAAGGTAGCCCAGAGAGGAGGAGTGCTTTAGGTCAGAGCGGGGGAGAGAAGAGGCCATTGGAAACAGAGACCCAATCCTGGAAAGTCCATTTTGACCTTGTGCCGAGGGCAGTGGAGAGAGATTCCCCAAGTTTAAGCGCTGGCGTGAGAGGATGAAGCTGGCATTTCAGAAAGCTTATTCCCCTTTGCTGCATGACTGAGACAGGATCAGAGTGGGGGCTGAAGCTGGCAGTGAGAGGTGATGGGGGCCTCACCTGGTTGAGATAGGAGTGGATGGGAGAGACCCAGTAGAGACAGAATCCCCTGAAGGTGGTGTGTGATGAGCTTGGGGGTTTACGGGAAATGGAAATAAATGTGCTGCCACGTGTTTGGCTTAAGCCCCTACACGGAGTTGATGCCACACACTGCTGCGTAGGACATGCTGGGGTGTGTGTGTGTGTGTGTGTGTGTGTGTGTGTGTGTGTGTGGTGGGGAGATGACCTGGTAGATCTGGAGCTGGGACGGGGGTGGATCTGAGCTGGACCACGGAGGGGGCTGCACCCCATCGCAGTGGCGGGCGAGCTGCTGAGGGCTGGTGAGACCCGTGCCCAGGATTCAGGGCACCGGCCAGGCTAGGTTCTTTCTGGCTGCTGCCCTGAAAGCTCTGAGACTGAAGACCTGTAGCCTTGTCTGTGCCACTTGGGTGGAGCCCTTTGCCCCTCACCCAGCATGCGTTTCTCTCCTCAAAACCACTGAACAGGGGCTTCCCTGGTGGCGCAGTGGTTGAGAGTCCGCCTGCCGATGCAGGGGACACGGGTTCGTGCCCCGGTCCGGGAAGATCCCACATGCCGTGGAGCAGCTGGGCCTGTGAGCCATGGCCGCTGAGCCTGCGCGTCCGGAGCCTGTGCTCCGCAATGGGAGAGGCCACAACGGTGAGAGGCCCGTGTACCGCAAACAAACAAACAAACAAACAAAAACACTGAACAGCATGAAGGAACGTTTTACAAAATGGAAAAGCGAATACGGCACCTCTTCCTCTTGTCCTGTGGTGTTTCTCTTTAGCCTCGCTATCTAGTCCTCGTAGGAGGGAGTGGTGGGAGCTCCGGGGTCCCCCTGCCCAGGCCTGACTCCTGGCTTCAGTGGTGGCTGACAGTATAACCCACGTTCTGGTCTGTGAAATGGGTATAATCGTAGCATCTCTGTGTCTTACATGTTTGTTGCGTGGCCAGAGGACACAGTGAACGTAGAACTCTCAGCACAGTGCCTGCCGTGCCTTTAGGAGTTTGTCACATTACCCTCGCTTGCACTGCTTTCCAGTTTGATGGATTTTTTTGTTTGTTTGTCTGTTTTGGTTTTTCTTTGCTTTTTATTTAATTAATTAATTTATTTAAACATCTTTATTGGAGTATAATTGCTTTACAATGGTGTGTTAGTTTCTTCTCTATAACAAAGTGAATCAGCTATACATATACATATATCCCCATATCTCTTCCCTCTTGCGTCTCCCTCCCTCCCACCCTCCCTATCCCACCCCTCTAGGTGGTCACAAAGCACAGAGCTGATCTCCCTGTGCTATGCGGCTGCTTCCCACTAGCTATCTATTTTACGTTTGGTAGTGTATATATGTCCATGCCACTCTCTCACTTTGTCACAGCTTACCCTTCCCCCTCCCCATATCCTCAAGTCCATTCTCTAGTAGATCTGTGTCTTTATTCCTGTCTTACCCCTAGGTTCTTCATGACATTTTTTTTTTCTTAAATTCCATATATATGTGTTAGCATACAGTATTTGTTTTTCTCTTTCTGACTTACTTCACTCTGTATGACAGACTCTAGGTCCATCCACCTCACTACAGATAACTCAACTTCGTTTCCTTTTATGGCTGAGTAATATTCCATTGTATATATGTGCCACATCTTCTTTATCCATTCATCTGTTGATGGACACTTAGGTTGCTTCCATGTCCTGGCTATTGTAAATAGAGCTGCAATGAACATTTTGGTACATGACTCTTTTTGAATTATGGTTTTCTCAGGGTATATGCCCAATAGTGGGATTGCTGGGTTGTATGGTAGTTCTATTTTTAGTTTTTTAAGGAACCTCCATACCGTTCTCCATAGTGGCTGTATCAATTTACATTCCCCCCAACAGTGCAAGTGGGTTCCCTTTTCTCCACACCCTCTCCAGCATTTATTGTTTGTAGATTTTTTGATGATGTCCATTCTGACCGGTGTGAGATGATATCTCATTGTAGTTTTGTTTTGCATTTCTCTAATGATTAATGATGTTGAGCATTCTTTCATGTGTTTGTTGGCAATCTGTATATCTTCTTTGGAGAAATGTCTATTTAGTTCTTCTGCCCATTTTTGGATTGGGTTGTTTGTTTTTTAGATATTGAGCTGCTTGTAAATTTTGGAGATGAATCCTTTGTCAGTTGCTTCATTTGCAAATATTTTCTCCCATTCTGAGGGTTGTCTTTTCATCTTGTTTATGGTTTCCTTTGCTGTGCAAAAGCTTTTAAGTTTCATTAGGTCCCATTTGTTTATTTTTGTTTTTATTTCCATTTCTCTAGGAGGTGGGTCAAAAAGGATCTTGCTGTGATTTATGTCATAGAGTGTTCTGCCTATGTTTTCCTCTAAGAGTTTGATAGTGTCTGGCCTTACATTTAGGTCTCTAATCCATTTTGAGTTTATTTTTGTGTATGGTGTTAGGGAGTGTTCTAATTTCATACTTTTACACGTACCTGGCCAGTTTTCCCAGCACCACTCATTGAAGAGGCTGTCTTTTCTCCACTGTATATTCTTGCCTCCTTCATCAAAGATAAGGTGACCATACATGCGTAGGTTTATCTCTGGGCTTTCTATCCTGTTCCATTGATCTATACTTATGTTTTTGTGCCAGTACTATACTGTCCTGATTACTGTAGCTTTGTAGTATAGTCTGAAGTCAGAGAGCCTGATTCCTCCAGCTCCATTTTTCTTTCTCAAGATTGCTTTGGCTATTCAGGGTCTTTTGTGCTTCCATACAAATTGCGAAATTTTTTGTTCTAGTTCTGTGAAAAGTGTCAGTGGTAGTTTGATGGGGATTGCATTGAATCTGTAGATTGCTTTGGGTAGTAGAGTCATTTTCACAATGTTGATTCTTCCAATCCAAGAACATGGTGTATCTCTCCATCTATCTGTATCATCTTTAATTTCTTTCATCAGTGTCTTATAATTTTCTGCATACTGGTCTTTTGTCTCCTTAGGTAGGTTTATTCCTAGATATTTTATTCTTTTTGTTGCAGTGGTAAATGGGAGTGTTTTCTTAATTTCACTTTCAGATTTTTCATCATTAGTGCATAGGAACGCAAGAGATTTCTGTGCATTAATTTTGTATCCTGGTACTTTACCAAATTCACTTATTAGCTCTAGTAGTTTTCTGGTAGCATCTGTAGGATTCTCTGTGTATAGTATCCAGTTTGATGGATTTTTAACCCTTATTTTCCTTCTTCATCCTTAAGCCAGCACCTTGAGATGGGCGTAATTAACTCACTGATTTTTTTTTAACTTCTGCTGCATCATTGAAGATCATCTAGTTCTTCTCTGACCTTACTTTGTAGATAAGAGGGCTAAGGATCAAAGGCCCTCTTAGGGACTTGGACACGGATCTCCTAAATTCCAGGCTTGGGTTGTTTTTTTTTTTTTTCCTGTCTTATGGGAGTTCTTCTCCATTTTAGTGTCCTGCTTTTACTGAGGAACAGGCTGAGACTTACAGCTGGGTGACTGGTGTCTGATCTCCATTGGGGTGGTCAGGGGAGAGTGTGGACCTTTGAGTTGTGGGATCCACATCTGACCCAGCTCACTGCTCCTCTCTGTCTCTTTCAGAATTGGGGTCTCACCTGGCCTGGAAGGTCTATCTTCCTCCTGGAGGTGTCTTTCAAGTTCTAGGACCTGCCATCACCTCCAGCCAGCCTTCCCACCCCTGCGCCAGGCTGACCCTTCTCTGTTGTCCTGGGCTCTTAGCCTCCTCTCCATCCCTTACCATCTGCTTTGGTAACTGTCTTTTTTTTTTTTTTTTAATTATTTATTTTTGGCTGCATTGGGTCTTCATTGCTGCACATGGGCTTTCTCTGTAGTTGCGTCTAGCAGGGGCTACTCTTTGTTGTGGTGCGCAGGCTTCTCATTGCGTTTTCTTCTTTTTTGTTGCACAGCACAGGCTCTAGGCGCTCGGGCTTCAGTAGTTGTGGCGTACAGGCTCAGTAGTTGTGGCTCGCGGGCTCTAGAGCTCAGGCTCAGTAGTTGTGGCTCACGGGCTCTAGAGCTCAGGCTCAGTGGTTGTGGTGCATGTGCTCAGTAGTTGTGGCTCACGGGCTCTAGAGCACAGGCTTAGTAGTTGTGGCACACGGGCTTAGTTGCTCCGCGGCATGTGGGATCTTCCCAGACCAGGGCTCGAACCCCTGTCCCTTGCATTGGCAGGTGGATTCTTAACCACTGCGCCACTAGAAGAGTCCTGGTAACTGTCTGCTCTTCCTTTCAACTGTGCGTTCTGTGCCGGCAGCGAGGGGTTTGCCGTCTCCAGGCCCCTCGTGTCTCTCTCGGTCTTGGGACCTAGTAAGACTTGGTAAATGCTTGGTGAGTGAATGAATGCAGTGAATTGTATCACAGTTGTTATTGGACAGCGTTCCGTCCTGCTCCTCTCAGCCTTTCCTGCCTTCTCAGAGGAAAACGTGGCAGAGAAGTTCCCAGAAGTACGAGCCCAGAGGGAAGTAGTACCCTTCGCTAGTCGTTATTTTTCCACTCAGAAGTCTGTCCCTGTTTTTGAGTAGCATTTACAATATTAAGACTAATTTTTCATACCCCCTCCCTGCTTCTCCCCAGTTCTGGGTTCATTCAGGAAATGTTCATTCAGCGGATGCACACATGCCCCTGCCGTGCGCCAGACCTTTTTAGGCACTTGGGGACCCTTCAGGGAACCATCTGTTGGGGAGGAAGCTGATCGAGCAAGGAGTCCGGTTGGCTGGAGGCAGAGGCAGCGAGGCCTTGGGTCTGGCCCAGTCCTGGCCGTTCGCTCCACTTCTCTGGCCCTCAGTTTGCACACACGTGGAGTGAGCAGTTAGATTGAAAACATCTTCAGAGTCTCTTTCCAGTAACTCTTGTCGAGGGCAGGGGGCCAGTGGAGAGTGGATGTGTCCCCACCGTCAAGGAGTTCACGGCCAGTGGAGGGGAAAACCGGGCCAGAGTTGGGGAAGGAGAGCCACAGGTGTAAGGGGCAGGGCGGTGGGACCAGCAGGGTACAGCACAGCAGTCGGGGTGGCAGAAGGGGACGGAGAAAGGTATGCCCGCGCCGGGTCTGAGGATAGCAGCGTCTGCCAGGCGGCTTTTTCTCCGGTTATCCTTCCAGACTCGGGGGACCTTGTGCCCCACAGTGGGCCCGCTCTTCACGTCAGAGCGGAGGGCAGCAGTTCTTTCATTCAAAGGTGGCCGTGTCTTTTCCTGCCCCATTCTCAGCTCGCAGGTACAGCCGCCCACAACCCAAGGCACCGATGGGTCCGGAATCAGATGATGGAGGTTCTCAGGATGCTCTCGACCCTGTTGGGCTTCACACCTCCATCCTGAGTTGGCACGGGCTTCCTTCCTACGCTGGAGGCGAGGGTCCCATATTAGTTTTCCATGGCTGCCAAAACAAATGACTCTAAACTAGATGGTTTAAAACCCTGGGCATGTATTCTCTTACAGTTCTGGAGGCCAGAATTCTGAAGTCAACGCGTTGGCAAGGTCGTGCACCCTCCGGAGTCTCTAGGGGAGAATCTTTCTTTGCCTCTTCCGGCTTCTGCTGGCTACAGGCATTCCTTGGCTCGTGGCTGCATAGCAGGGTGTAGGAAGGACTTTCATGGAAACCCCTTGTCTGTTGAGTTTGACCTTGTCTCTTTTAGGTTCACAGCAGGTAAACCCTGCTGGTGGGGACATCAGAGTGTCGTCCTCCTTTCTCTCCCTGGGATGTGCTCAGACTCCTTTCCCTCCATCACAGGTCCCTGATCCATGGCAGGTATGCTGGCTGGCTGAGCCAGCCCGAGCCCCAGGCCCCTCACCCCCAGAAGGGGACCCCCCCCCCCCCCCGGTAAGCCGCTGGATACCAGCTTTGGCAGGCTAATTGGAGGGTGGGACAGCTCCTCGGGTAATGAGTGTTTGTTTCTGGAGGCTCCTGGGACATCACCCCGGGCTGATTGTGGGTTGTGTGTTTTTTACAGAGATGGGCATCCACCCACCGTGACAAAGGGAGAGGTCAGAAGGAGGGCAGGGCCTTTCCGCCCATGGAAAACCAGACCTGAAGCCTCCAGTGGGAGATAAGGAATGAACTGGGCAATGAATCAGGAGGCAGGGAGGTCCACTCCCAGCGGGCTCGGTGGAGGGGTCAAGGGAGGGGAGGACCCTGGGATTAGTCCATGAAGCCTGGGTCTCTGTCTCCTCCCCTCTCCCCCCATCCCCCCGGTCCCAATCTGGGGCACAAAGTAGGCTTGAAACACACTATTGGTGAAAAGGAAGATAAATGGCAGAGGCTAGGGTGGGCGCCGCCCTGAGAAGGTGGGCCGTTCACCACAAGGTGTGTGATCCGGACGGAACCACAGGGTCTGCACGTGGCCCTGCCCAGCCCCTGACATGCGGCTTGGTCCGGCTGGGTCCAGAGCATGCTCTGTGGCCCTGCTAAGAACGAGGCCACTTCAGGGAGGGTTCACACTGTGTCTTCCCTGCCCACTTGGAGACATCTCCCAAGGAAGGGGCAGCTTCCCTGGTCACTGCTACACGTTCCATAAAGACAAAAAGGAAAAGTGCCACGTGCTGCAAGACCCCTTTCCATCTCAGGTTCACACATCTGGGCGAGGAGAGGAGCTCGCGCTCGGGGCTTCTGAAACTCGCTCAAGGTCACACAGCAGGGTCGATGGGAAATCTGTGAGCACGTGGAGGCCGTGTTTATGGACTAGAAAAGTCTCGTTTTGGACTTCCCTGGCGGTCCAGTGGTTAAGACTCTGCGCTTCCACTGCAGGGGGCGCGGGTTCGATCTCCGGTCGGGGAACTAAGATCCCACATGCCCTGTGGTGTGGCCAAAAAAGAAAAAAAAACGTCTGCCTGCTCTCTTTGCCACAACTAACATTTATTGATGCCTGTGGATGTGCCTGGGCGCTTCCTTGTGAGGCTGCTCTGGGGTTGGCAGGCCTGGCATCCCTTGACCTTGGAGTGCCTGGTCACTTTCCACGCTCTCCCCCTCTGTTCACGTCTGCGCCCGGCCAGCAGTCACACACAGGAGAGCAGGAGAGTGGGGCTTGAGAAATGCCTGTGGAAGGACTACCTGGCTGATTGGACAAACGGATTCCTTGGAGTTTTCCAAATGGCGGCTGGGGAGAAGTCCGGGATCTTTCAGAAACCGGGCAGAGGCTCTTGCAGACGCCCAGGAGCGCATGCACACCCTGGAGTGCATACACACCTTTGTCTGGGATACCTGCCCACCTGTTCTCTTAGGGAACAGGCTCTGTGTTCAACTGTCCCTTCTAACAGGTGCAGATCTGGGGACCTCTGTTGTCCAGACACCCTGGATCTGGGCGCCTCTTGAGTGCAGAGCTCGGGGCCCGTTGTGGGGTGGGGTGGCCCCCTTTCAAAAAATACCATTAAGAGGAGAAGAATGGGTCTGGGGACACAGTGGTGGGGGCTTCACTGAAAACCCTTTTATCCCTTCTGTGCTTCAGATTGGTTTGTTGTTGTGAATGCAGCTCAGCCTTCCAGAGACGAGGGCCAGGCTGGCACGTGCAGCCTCTCTGGTCTTACAGATGTGCTGTGTGTCCTTGCTCCGTCAGGGATTCTGCGTTAGGGACTGTAATGTGTCCCTGTTAACTGAAGATGCTGGGAGGTGACAGCTAACGCGGACGCTGGTTTAGGAGAAAGCTGGCCAGGGGAGCATATCTGGGAGGTTGTGGTGAAGGAGGTATAGTGGGTGGAATGTGTACCCCGTAAAGGTATGTTCACATCCTAACCCTCAGTACCTGTGAGTGTGACCTTGTTTGGAAGTAGGGTCTTTGCCAATGCCATCGAGTTAACGTGAGGTCATATTGGAGTAGGGTGAGCCCTGAGTCCAGTGCATGGTGTTTTTATAAGAGAAAGGGCGCACGCGCGCGCACACACACACACACACACACACACACACAAAGGCCACGTGAGGATAGAGGCAGGCTGGACTCTGCATCTCCTAGCCAAGGAACACCAAGGATTGCCAGCAAACCGGAAGCTAGGAAGAGGCCGGCAAGGATGCTTCTCTAGAGCCTTCTGAGAAAGCATGGCCCTGCTGACAGCTTGATTTTGGACTGTGAAAGAATTGATTTTTTTGTTGTTTTAGCCACCTGGTTTGTGGTCATTTGTTACCTAGGAGCCGCTAGGAGCCTAACACAGAAGGGAATCCCATTCTGTCCCAGGCAAGGGCTTTCCCAGACTCTATTTAGGGCCTGCAGTTGTAGGCTGATAAGTGTACCTTCCTTATTTGCCTCTGCTGATATGACCTGGCATTCCCTCATTCAGTCATTCAGTATCATTGGGCAGTTACACTGTCATGGGGTCTGTTGTGAAATCCGCTGAAAGCCGTTCTTCCCTATACTAGTCATTCAAGTCTCCAGCCTGTAGTTTGCTTCAGCCAGGTGGTAGCCCCATCCTCTGGCTCTCCTACCTCCTTACCCTGATTCACGCCTTTCTCCTCGGCGTGGGGGCTTCTGACCTGCCTAAATCCTGCCCATCCTTAGGCGCAGACCGCTCCCAGATACCTTCTGGGATCTCTCAAGGGCTCCCCGCCCCACCCAGAAGCCCAGCAGCCCTCTGAGTCGGACCACCTGTGGCTCTAGTCCTCGATTGGCATCTGGTTGTGCAGACGTGCCCCCTGGCTTACTGTGAGCGCTCTGCAGACGCTTTCTCATTTACCCCTCAGAGCCGCTCTGGGGTGGGGGGTCCGTTCATCATCCCTGCTCTGCAGAGGAGGACCGGACAGGGGCGAGCCCGGCTCACAACACGTCTGCGAGCAGATGGCATTCACGCCCAGGTCTGCCCGGCCTCCCAGGCTGCCCCCTGAAGCCCATCCCCGTGGCCCCCACCCGGTGCCCAGCCCCTGCAGGAGGTGGCCCCACTCCTCACTGCTTAGAGGGGTTTTCACGAGTTCTCGATCTGTCTGGGGTTGTTTCTGAGGGCTTTAGGAATATCTGGATTAGGTGAGCTCTTGAGAGGGTGGATTGTGTCTTTACCCATGGAGATTCTCGCCCCGCCCCACCCCCGGGCTGGCATAGAGCAGGGGCCCGATAATGTAGGTGACCGAAGGGAGGAATCAAAGGAGGAACAACCCTGGAACCAGGGCACCAGAGTGTCGCACGGGAGAGCCTGGCCTCTGGAACCCCCGAGGCTCCAAGATCCGGCTCTGTCGCATGACCTTGGGCAAGGTAGCTGCCCTCTCATGCCTCACCTTCCTCATCTGTAAAATGGGGATAAGAGTAGCGTCAACCCCAAAAGCCTACTGAGAGGGTTCCAGGTGTTACTGTGGCTAAGTCACGGGAGGTTCTTAGCCGCCTGTCAGTGTGATAAAAATGGGGGCTCTTGGATTGAAGCCCAGGCAGAGTCTGTTGAGGGTTCTTTAAGAATGGAGATGGAAGAGCAGTGTCCTGGCCTTTGAACAGTCTTGCAGTGAGACCTCCAGGCAGGCCAGAGTATTGCAAAGGGCCCAGCGAGCTCCTCTCCTCTCAGGCAAAGCCAGACTGAGCGCCGTGGTGCTGCTCCCTTCTCTGGGGAGGGAGGGCACCCTCATCCCGGGCAGCCCTACAGATTCCTCAGCAGCTCTGGCTTCACCTCTGGGGCCGAGGTGGAGGCAACAAGGCTGGAAGCCTGCGTGCTGCGGGGAGGAGGGTTGAGTTTCGTGCAGGAAGAGTGGCCCCCGTATCTCCCTTCAGTGGCATTTCATGCCAACCACAGCGCCTGCCACGTTGGTTGAGAGCCTGGCCCGGGGCACTTTCCCAGCCCCTCTGCTGGGAGGGCTTTGCCCGTTTCACAGATGAGGGTCTGCGGGGGCTCAGGTTCAGAGGTGTGGTCCTCCTGCAGTTTACACCCGCCTCCTCCAGAGATGCTGGGCTCGCGCCCTCTGAAATCAGTGCCGCTCCCGGAGGCCTGTCTGCTGTCACTGCGCCAGGGACGCACAGGGAGTTCTCAGATGATGGGAAGGAGGCTGAGGTTGGGCAGGGACCGCCCGGGGACTTGTGTTCACTGCCGGCCCATCAGTGTCACTGCCCGCGCCGGGCAGGTGCTTCCCAGTGGCCTCTGCTGGGCAGGCGCTCAGCTGGTCCAGTCCACTGCCTTGCAGGAAGTCACCAGGCCGAGCAGGAGGGCAGAGAGCCGGGCAACTCCTTGCCATCTGCCTGTCACTCAGAGAGTGCTTGATGGTTCCAAAAGGAGCTGCTGAACCATGCCCTAAAGAGATGAAGAAAGGCTCCTGCCTCACGCGCTCTCGGGCTTGGGGGTTTGGAAGAGAAATCACTGGTTGCTCTCGCCTGAGTTAGATGTGCCCCAGGCCAGTGGCACAGTGGATTCCGCTTCACAAAACAGCTGTACCAGCGCCCCACCCGCAGTGAATCGGATATATTGATAATTGCGCTGGGAGGGACCGGGACGTCTGGGCGTTTTGAAGCAACCAGGTGATCTGAATGTCAGCCAGGGTTGAGCTGCATTTGGTCACTTACAAGTGTGCCCTCCCTTGCCACCTAGGCACACGTGGTCTGTGGAGACCTCAGACGGATCTATCAGACGAGGTGACTCCGGAATGAGAGTAATGGTGAGAGCCAGGAGTGAGTGAGTGCCTCCAGCTGGCTGCCAGGCGCTGTGCTGAGTGTGTGTATTTCTCTCAGTCCTCACCGTGCCCCTCTGAGGAAAGTTCTGGAAAAACCCCCATTTTATGGATGCGAAAACCTGAGGTCACAAGGGTGAAATACGTACCCAGAAGCACAGGGCTGGTAGGGTTGGAGTTGGGCTGTCCACCTGGGACTTCAAAGTGCTGACCGCTAGCTCGACCGCCCCTGCCCAGACTGTGGGCGGGGACAGCGGTGCACTGAGATCGCTGTGGCTCCGGAAATCCCATCTGGATCCTACCCTACAGAAAACGAAAGCTCCAAGAGACCTCGAGCACCACGTGTAGAAACTCGTCTAAGTTGCCTTTTTGAGAAACACCTAGCTGAGGAAGTTCAGTATTTAAATGAGCAGGGTTTTGTGTTTTAGGAAGACGGACATTTGCATATACACAGATCCAGGGGTTTCTATTCCTGTTTGAGAGCTGTGGGCATGGCGGGGAAGAGCCAGACTGACTCTCAGAAAGCTGAGATGATCAGCTGCTGCCGGATGTTCTCTGGGGCCTGGAAGGCCGACGTTGCTGATACGTGGCCCCGTTGGTGTCTACATTTTTCCATGCTCTGCCTAGGGCTCGCATTTCTTTGCGTGTATCCTCACATGCCTCTGGGTTTGATCGTTTCTCATACCCTGGGTGCTGTTTCTAGTGCAGCAGAGTTCCACTCACTCCTTTCCCATACGTTATTGAAGTTTGACCAATAAAAATCTTCATCTTCATTATCATCGAGATCGTTGTCATTTATTGCACAAACACCATTGTGATTCCCAAGAACAGAAATGGATGAGAAAATGAAATCACTAACCACCCTCCCCCTGACCAATCAGATTTGCATTCAGATATCTGATATGTCTGTCCATACATTAACTTAGGATCTGATACAGGCATAGGTGTAGGGAATATTCTGTAATCTGACATTATATCCTAAGCATTTTTCCATTTTGTTCAAGCACCTTACGAATGACCATTTTTAAAGAAGTTCATCAAGTCGATACATCATCTTCTAAACCAGTCCTCTGTTGTTCCAAAGGAAGGTTCCTAGTAGTTTGCTGTAACGTTGACACTTAAGGGTGCTTTGCGCGGCTTTGTGCATATAACTCTTCTGTTCTTGGAAAATCCTCTGGACAGATTCTCAGCAGAAGGATTATTGAGTAAAAAGGCACAGTTTTATGACTCTCAACCCATATTGCTAAGTTACTCTCAAATAAGGTTTTTGACACTAGTCCCACCAACATGTGGCCATGCCCGTTTCACCACAACTTCATCAACGCCCGGTATCATTAGCTTAAAAACATTATAATTCAGTTGATGCTGAACAGTCTCCTGTTGACGTTCTTCATACTTTTTTATCCCTAATGAGGCCAATTGTTTTTCTGTGTTTGTTTCATCTGCTTGTTTACCATCTGTCTTGGGGAATGCGGGTGCGGGCTGCTCTTCCAGCCAGATTCGTGACTTTCCGTGTGGACGCCTTCAAGTTGAGCCAGTTGCAACGCGGCCTTTACTTAAAACGAGTGAGCTTCAAAATTGAGCCTTTGTGTGAACTGCTGATGGGCACATGGGCTCCTGGGCTTGGAGGCTGGGATTGAAACCCCCTGCTCCTCACGTGCACCGTGGAGTTCTGTGCGCGATCTGAACTTGCCCTTGTGGGCTTCAGGACTTCAGACTTCGTATTTGTCCCCATAGATTTGTTTACTGAACAAGGCAGGATTTGTCTTCGGAAAGCTCTGCGACATGGCTTTCAACTATTTTTGGGCTTCCTAGCTTCAAAAAAGAAATGAAGAAAAGTCTCAGTGTTTCCTGTTAAGTCGCTTTATTTGTGGTGCTGTTTGTGTTTCTAGATTGCTTTCTCTGATTCTTCTCTTCTTCACCTTGCCACATCCTGTGGGGCTGGGAGGCTCCCCCAAGCCCTGTTTAGCACTCCCTGTCTGTCGTCGGGTGCCTGGAGTCCTCGTCTGGCCCTCCAGCTGGAACCTTCCTCCCCAGGATGGCTGAGGCCAGTTGGGAGATGCCAGGATGGATTTTAAAGAGCCTTGTTGTCCCTAAGGAAGAGCAAAGCTTATTTTTTGGGCATTGTAGGAGTGCCTACATTCAACTCAGGGGGACTAATTGGATGGGAGTTGGAATTTCAGTTTAGACTTAGAGAATCTTAGAGTGACAAGAAACCTCCAAGGTTATCCCCTCCACAGTGTTTCTGCGGGTGGTGTCACTGTTGCTTGCATCCCACCCATGCTGGACAACCTGTGTTTTTCTTGTTGAATAAAACAAGGTCGTACAGACCTAATGTTCTTAAAACAAAAGTGTGGGGGGGGGGCTTCCCTGGTGGCTCAGTGGTTGAGAGTCCGCCTGCCGATGCAGGGGACACGGGTTCGTGCCCCGGTCTGGGAAGATCCCACATGCCGCGGAGCGGCTGGGCCCGTGAGCCATGGCCGCTGGGCCTGCGCGTCCGGAGCCTGTGCTCCGCAACGGGAGAGGCCACAACAGTGAGAGGCCCGCATACCACACAAAAAAACAAAAAAAAAAACCCAAAAAACAAGAGTGTGGGGAAAAAAGGGTGAGGGACTCGGGAAAGGGCTTTATTAGGTAGATCTGGCTACAAACACAGGACACTCCACACAGTATGTGTTCAAATCTGGCTGTGTGTTGAGGAAGCTCTGTGAGCCTCATTTCACCCATCTGTCACTTGGGGACACTATAGCTGTGTTTCAGGATTGGTGATCACGTGGAAAGCCCACCGGCACCCAGCACTGAGGAGACTGGAGACGCGTGGCCGTTATGAGTGATTTCTGTAGGATTGATCTGTTCTTCGATGCCAGGGTTTCCTTCCTTTGTGCTGACTCTTGGGTTGACAGTTGACCTGTGGTCACGGGAGAGCATTTCCACTTGTGAGAAGTCTTGCTCTTCTGCTGTCCTCCCTGCCTTTGGAGAAGCTGCATGACTGCTTGGCTGGCCCTATGATGTGGGCAGGTAGAAACCCATGGGTGACTTCGGACCAGACCCGTCCGAGTGTCTGGGGGCTGTGATTTCTTGACAAGGAAGGGACTGGTTTCTTCTCTTTAGTTTCTTGCCTCTCTCATCCCTGACGTTTGTGGACTGAGTCCCATTTCTGCCTCAGTGGCCCCTGGGGCGGTTCTTACCAGGCCCCCGGGTCTACGCCCTGAGCCCAGCTCTGGGGAGTGATCTGAGGAAGACTGTCCCTCTTTTGGGAAGTGGAGGGGTTGCTTTTCCTCCGCCTGGGATCGGATTCTCCACTTGATGTTCCTTTCGCTCTTTGAACCAGGCTTTGAGGGTCGGGACTTGTGGACTTGCACTTGCGGTGCCAAGGCATTGGGGGGTCACCGCCCCCGTGCCCACAGAGTGGGAGTCTCATACCCCCTGAGCAGCAGACCTCAGAGGACGCATCCAACAACCCCAGCCTTTGAACTAACTGTTGGGAGATTCAGGGTCTCCAGCTGCACCTTCCCTACCCTACCGCTGACCTGCTGTGTGAGTTTAGATGAGTTCGTTGGTTCTTTTTTTTTTTTTTTTAAATAAATTTATTTATTTTATTTTTGTCCGCTTTGGGTCTTTGTTGCTGCACACGGGCTTTCTCTAGTTGCGGCAAACGGGGGCTACTCTTCATTGCGGTGCGCGGGCTTCTCGTTGCGGTGGCTTCTCTTGTTGCGGAGCACGGGCTCTAGGCGTGCAGGCTTCAGTAATTGCAGCACGTGGGCTCAGTAGTTGTGGCTCACGGGCTCTAGAGCACAGGCTCAATAGTTGCGGCGCACGGGCTTAGCTGCTCCGCGGCATGTGGGATCTTCCCGGACCAGGGCTCGAACCCGTGTCCCCTGCATTGACAGGCAGATTCTTAACCACTGCGCCACCAGGGAAGTCCGCCCCTTGATTCTTGAAGCTTCATTTTTTTTCTTTAGTAAAGTAAGAGGATGAATGTTCGAAGCTTTCACGCTTTCTTAAAGCCCTCAAACCCCTTCGGCCCAGCTGAAGTCTGTGTGCAGGCCTTATGTAGATAACAATTAAAGCAGGGCTGTTGGAGTCAAAATGGGGATATGGTCCCCATGCTGCCCCCTCCTCAACTCCATTAAGCCCCCAGGAGGGGCCTCACAGGAGACTCTTGAAGCCCAAGGGATTTGTGGGATGCAGTTGGAAAGGGTAGCACCAGCTGGTTCTTACGTATGCCTGTGACCGATGATTAAGTAACAGCAGCGTCACTTTTGGGTGCTCGCTATACGTCCAGTGCCTTGCATAGGTGCTGTTCGGTCCCTGTGGGCACTCTGGTAGGTTTGTATCGCAAAGGCTCTGGGAGGTGGGTTCTTCCTAGCCCAGGTCGTGCAGGAAGGAAGTGGTGGAGCCTCAGTTCCAACCCTGATCGCTCGGCAGCAAAGCCTGTCTTCCTGAACTCTGGGCTTTACTGCCTCTTGAGATCTGTACAGCCTGACACTCAGCATCCCGCTGGCCCTGGAGGTGGGTCTCCTCTGCCTACCCCCTGTGATGGCCCCAGCATTTAGCCTTTTAGATGCTCCCGGCTCAGGGATGAGTAATAGGCCAGAGTCCTCTGTGTTTTCTAGGATACACTGTCCTGCTGAACAAATAGCCTCTGTGACATCACCCGTTTCATAATTTTCCCGAGTAAATTTCACCCCTTCCCCGTTGTCCTCACAACTCACTCTTGTCTATTTATTCCCCCTTCCCTCGGCGCTCCTGTCTGTTTCCCTGGGCATCACCCTCAGAAATGAGGACTGTCAGCGGGTTGGGTGGGTGCCTGGGTGAGGATGGCCCCCCAGGGTCTGTACATTTCTTAGGGGGACTGAGGCTGGCGTCTGGGGTTCTCCAGTGTTGATTCTGCCTCTGAGGCTGCTGTCTCAGAGTGGAGGCTCTAGGCGCCTCCCAAGTCCCCATCTGCTTCGGGAACACGGCAGCCTAGGCATCCCAAGCAACTGTCCAAAACCTAAGGGATGGATGATTGAAGAAATCTTGCACCAGTTCTGAAGCTTAGGTTCCCAGCTGTCACCTAACGCCTCTGTTTCACAACCCCGATGGCTTCCTGTCCCTGTAGGATTAAGTCTCCAAACTGCAGTACTGTGTTCAGGACCTTCCATCAACGTGGCTTCCCCTGGTAATGGGAACGTCACAGCCCACATACACGGTGATGGATGTAATGTTTACGGAAGGCATCCCCTATCTTACGTCCTGGGCTGTCACGGCAGCCCCACGATGAGAGTGGTTACGTACCAGGTATCTGACGAGCAGTCAGAACTCAGCTGACCAGTGCTAATGCCTCGTTTCTCTTGTTTCATGTGCTTTCCTCCATTCTCTCACTTCTTTCAAGCTGCTGATTGCAGGTCACCTTCTCTAGGGAGTTCTCTGTGAGTGGCTTACTTGTCATCTTCATCGTGAATATTTCTTGAGCACCACGAGAAATGCTTACATGGATGACGTAGTGTAACCTATACAGAATCATTATTTTTCATTTGTTGTCTAGCTGCTTTAGGTGTGACTTTCTCGTTCAACCAAGTATGTCTGTTTATATATCCATTGGTCCATCCAGTCATCACTGAATCATTCAACAGAGCTCCTTTCCTGTACTGGGTGCCGGGAGAACACAGATGAAGCGTATGCACCTCTTCCTTAAGGACCTGGGACTCATCACATGTTAAGACTACTACAGGTGTTCGCTCATTCACAGCTCTCCTTCATTGATCACAGCCTTGAGCCCAGCCTCGGCATCCCTGTCAATAAGGTAGCTGTCCCAACTAGGGGTGGTCTGTTCACTTGTCCTGGCCCTAAACCCTTCATCCTGGTGGCACAGGGCCTGAACATCAGTCACGAGGACCTTCTTGCTGTAGGTTGGGTTTCCTGGGAAGCAGATGCTGAGATTGAGGTTAGTAAGTGGGATGTTTGTTGTGGGGTGCCTTTGGAATCAACAGCTGTGAAACTGAGGGGGAAGAAATCAGGAAGGGGCAGAGGGAGAAGCTGAGCTGTGACGATGGCTAACCAAGACCCCAGCCAACCCCCTGGGAGCCCTGGCGCTAGAACGGCCTTTTAGAATGGCCCAGAATTGAGACTGATCAGTCATTGTTTGAAGGCTCCCTCGGGAGGGTGTGCTGCCTCGGGCAAGGCAGCGTCTCCAGCCAAGACAGTCTCCGAAGGAGGCCGACAGCTGAGGGTCATCTTCTGCCAGCACGTTGGGCAGTTGCTTTGGGGGATGGCCGGATGGATCTATGTCTACCTTGTTCGCCATTCTATCCCCGGTACCCAGCACACAACAGGCACCCAGTATTTTGGGGGATGGAATTACTTAAGCTTTATGGAAACGGCACAATTAAGTCATCCAGCAAGTATTTACTATTTTAGCAATGAATTTTTTTAGCGTCTGTTGTATGCCAGCCCCCATTGCTGCGCTTATGGAGTTTATAAGCTACGGGGTTTGGGGAGGGTGGTGGTTTCAACATTGGCTTCCTGGAAGAGGGGACATTCATTCTGGGGTGTGACTTCCTGGAAGGTGGGCCCTGGCCCAGTGTTGGACCCGGTGTTTCCTTCGCTCCCTAGGAGATGACTTATCGAGATGGAGAGTGAATGGGTAAGGGCTGTTTTTCTCAGGGAGGGAGGGGACTCTCCCTCCAGCCCACCTGTTGCTGCACCTGTCCGCCATGGGAAATTCCCTGCTGAGCTTACGTCCACTGACATTTGAACTCCCGGTAGCCTGGAACTTCCCCAGGGCTCCCATTGGCCTAGTGACTTTTGAGTAATTGGAGAGTGGAGGGACCACTCTTTTGAGCTGAGTGGAAACATGTATGTTTTCCTTTGTGAGTCACCAAAAACTACAGCCCAGTGTATGAGCGACCTCGTAGTTGCTTTTATTTTCCTGTATGTAAATCAACTGTCATTACAGTTCAGGAAGTAGAGACTCTGAGCAAGGAGGGTGAGATGGAATCCGTGAATTTTAGAGCTGAAAGCAACCTAGAGATTGTGCCATCCAACCCCTTCCTTGGCAAGAGGCCCAAGTGGGGAAGGGACTTACAAGGTCACCCAGCGGACGTGGACTTGGAGAGGGGGCAGGGCGTTGGACTCCCTGCAAAGTGTTGGCCAGTACAGCTCGCCGTTTCTTCCCAGCCCACTCACCTCCCCACTGGGCACCAAGGTGTGCTCCACAGCCTGGCATGTGGCAGGTTGTTTTTATCTTCACACGTCACCCAAGTGATCTGAAAGGCTTTTACCGAAAACGCTGGCTTTGATGTTCTGGGTGACAAGACCCAAGTGCAGTGGCAGGAAGGGAGGTTTTTGGGGTTGGAGAATCGAAAACTATTTACCTTGGGGTTGATTTAACAATCTGACACCCCTGGGGTGGGAGGGGTGGTGGGAGGATGTTCGTGAGAGAAAGTTGAATGTAAGTGCAGGTATGAAAAAGAGAGTTTGGGGTAGAAGGTCAGGAGGTGAAATGCTGCCATGCTTCAGGGAGAGCTGCCTGGTAAGGCTGACCCTTCAGAAGCCTCTTCCTCCCCCGGGTACCAATGCACCCTCTCTTTTGATGGGAGGATCTGCACGGCACTTCACAGTTTACAAAGCATTTTCACAGATATTATCTTCTTCCGTTGACACACGGGGTAGTGCCGTCAAATGCTGTCCCCCCCATGCTTTCAGCTTTTGCGGGGAGCTTGGCTGGGAACCCGGGAATCTCTTGACTCTAGATCCTTTCTTCATGGGACAGAGGTGGGTCCTCACTCTCCCTCCTGGGGGAAGGGTAGGGTTTAGGAACTGTTTCCGGAGCTAGACTTCTGCACTCCCCACCAGCCTCTCCCCTGCGGAGGACTTGGGCACTGTTCCCACGTATCCCGTGCTTTTGTTTCTTGAGCTGTAAAATGGCCATCCCAAGAGTCCCCACCCGCCTCCTGGGTGGAGGTAGGGCTGAGAGCACCGCCCAGTTCCTGGCACTGGAGTTGGAAAACTGGGAGAGGACTACTTTAGGTGGTGTTCCCACCTCGCTTTCACAGCAGCTCTGGGGTTCTGCTGTGAATGGCACGGGCTGGTCTCTTGGCCACCGGATCTTAGCACCCTCAAGTGTAATGGGTTGGTCTGCTCCTTCTGGGTCTTTAATCATTCTGGTCCCTCCACCCCTGAAAATAGGAGGATGTGTAGTGAGTGACAGCTGTGTACAGCGACGCGGCATTGCACAGCGCGGAATGGCTCATACTCAGAGCAGGCTTACACAGGAACTGGGTTGATTTCCTTTCCTAACTTCGTATTAAAGAAATAAGTGAACAAACATTTTTGAAGAGGTAAGTCATTCACAAGACAAGACACAGAAGGGATAAAAGAGTTTTCATCGAAGACCCCTACCCATTCTGTCCCCAGACCCAGTTTTCTCCTCGCTGATGACACTGATGTCCCCAGTGTGTTGGGTCTCCCCACACAGTTTGCGTTGCTGAAACTCCTTGAAAAGGAAGCTGTGTTTCTGTGAACGCATCTCAAAACAGGTGTCGAGCATCAAATGCATACAGTGCTAGGGTGGCCCTGAGGGGAGAACGCAGGACGGGGAGCCTGGATCTCAGCCCCCTGTAGCTGCGCTGGAACCTCAGCATTATGGGGCCTGGGGCCTCGGCTTCAGGGGCAGGGCTGGGCTTGGTGCTGGGTGCTCCCTGGCCTGGAGTGCCTGCCTCCCTGCTGCCTGTGGAAATCCTGTGGCTGCAGCTTGGGCGCAAATCCCAGCTCACTCATGCTCCAGATTAAACCCTGGGCAGGAGGCTGTCTCCAGCCTCAGTTTCCTGCAGTGTGGAAGGGGAATAACGGTAGAATCTGCCTGGAGGGTTCTTGGGGGAATCAAATGACTCGAGATGCAGACAGCTCTCATGTCACTGCCTGGCACGTAGCGAAAGCCAGCCTTGGCTGCAGTGGCCCATGCTGCCTCTCCCTTCCTCCAGGGTGCCCCCCGCCCCCCGCTGGGGGGCAAGGATGTGGGCCCTCCAAGCCTGGCCCTGGGGCGAGAAGTAGCCCTCATCTGTCTTTCTTTTTCTTGGCAGGAGGGGTGGCAGTTCAAATTCAACTTCAGTCTTATCCTTTGTAGCATTCTACACAATAAATCATAACATTTAGACGTCAGGTGACTGGATTTTGGTGGGAAAGGCTTACAGTTTGGGCCTGCGTGGACGGTCTGTACTAGACCTTTAGGCCTGTTACCACCCTCCTGCGCACCCCCCTACCCCCAGCTCTTGGGCATCTTTTACTTGGGTATGATTTCAGACCGGCAGAAAAAATGACAACGATGATACGAGAACTACCGTACACCCAGATTCACAGATTGTTAACTCTCTCTGCACCCCGCCCCCTGCACACACACGCGCACGCACACACACACACACACGCGCACAATTTTTCTTCTGAACCATTTCAGGGTAAATTGCAGACATTGCCCTTTTATCCCTAAACGTTCTGCGTGTGTTTCCTAAGAACAAGGACATTCTCTTACATAACCACAGTGTAATGATCAAATGCTGGAAATTTAGCATTGCTACAATTGTACTATCTAGTCCACAGGCCATGCACAGTTTCATCAGTTGCTCCAATAACAGTCCTTTAGGACTGTTTTTTTCTGATTCCAGGTCAGCACTGTGCTTAGTGGCCATGTCTCTTTAGCTTCCTTTTATCCTAGAGCAGTTCCTTGGCTGTTTCTGACCTTGACATTTTGGAAGAGTCCAGGCCAGTCGCTTTGTAGAATGCCCCTCAGCTGGGGTCAGGGCCTTCATCCTTGAAAGCTCATACTGTACCCCTTGCTTTGCTACGTGTGCCCCTGTAATCCTTGCTGGTGCCACGTGGCTGGTCCATCTTTTGTAGATGAGGAAACTGAGGCATAGGGAGGCCAAGTGACTGGTCCCTGGTCACATTCCCAGGAAGTGGCAGAGGTGGGATTCAAATCCAGGACTGTCAGTCTGCCTGCTAGGCAACAGGAATAATGACAGCGATTAGACACTGAGAATAACAGAAGTGTTAAGCATTTACCCTGAGCCACACATCGCGTTGTACTTTCTACGTACATTGCTGTGGTCCCCACCCCAGTCTCGGAAAGTAGCTACTCTCACCAGCCCCGATTTACAGATGATGATCAGAGAGGTTAAGTAGACTGCCCAGGGTGCACGGGTGCTGACTGGTGGGAACTAGCTCTGACCCAGGCAGCCTGTGTTCTGAGTCTGCACGCGTTGCCTCTGCGCTCTGGCCTGCTGGATCTCATAGAACCCGGGGCAAGCGTGTGAGCCAGGCTGGGGCCTTCACCAGCTTTGCCCCTCCAGGAGAGGCACAGCAGTACCTGTGTTTATGTCCTTTTCCGGGGCCTTCTCCAGGGGGAACGAACACATCCCAAGGCCAGGGCCTACTCTCGGGGGCTTCCTGGGGGAAGCTGTCCTGTCCTCTGTTCCTGTAGGCACTGCAGCCCACCACTATGGTCCGTTTGCTGTGAACGGGTGGCATTTTGATGATTTCCAGGTCAGGAGTCCCCGTGCGGTCGCTTATTTCATGGCTGGCTCACTCTTTCCTGCCAAGCAGCCCGGGGCCCTGTATGGGGTGGCTGGTCCTGGCTGCCATCAGTGTGCCCAGGTGGCCCTGCTGCCCAGGCGGCATCCATGTGGCGTCTGGGCCGGCTGCCCAGTGACACGGTGGCCTTGCTCACAGCAGAGCTGGCGATTAATCACTGGTGCTGTATGTCACGCTCTGTGCCCCTTACCTTCTCGTTGGAGAAAGGAAGATGGTACAGCCCGTTTTTTCAGGTGGTAGAAAGGAGTAGATGCTCTGGAACTGGGACACGCTTGAAATGCTATAGGCAGAGCAAGGAAGGTCCCGGCCAGGGGGCTGGTGTCTGGGCCCCCATCCGCCTCTCGCTTCCCTGGGACCTGCCCATCGTGGGCACTCAGGCTCCCCGTTCATCAGAGCACAGTGCTGGGCCCCAGCAGTGATCTCCCTCCGTCCCGGGAGACGTCAGGGAAGTATTGTCAGCATCCCTATGAAAGCCCGTGGCCCCCTTGGTTCAGATTCAAGTGTAGAGTATCTCCGAGAGCCACAGAGCAGGTGGAAGTCTGTCCTTTGGACAGCGTGTCAGGCAGGAAGGTCTAGGAGCAGCAGCCCCTTCTCCCTTCAGGCCCAGGCCCCGGGCACATGCTACCTGCTGGGCGTTGTCCTGCCGCCCCGCTTCCTCTTCTGCTGCACTTGCCAGATTCCTGGGAGGAGCAGCCGTGCGCGTCCTGTCACCCTGTGCCCGGTCAGTCTCCCTTCTCCCTGGCTTGTCTCTCTGCGTGACCGCACGGCCTGTCAGGCTCCATGTGTTGAGGCAGGGCTGTGACCTTCCCACTCGCACCCTGGCCAGCCCAGGCCGCCCTCCCCTCCCCGTGCTCTGGCCTCGCGCCTCTCTCTGGCTGGGCCGACCCCTGGGAGAAAGTTAGAAATTTTAGCTCCCTAATTTCCATGGAACATTGCTCCGTGCATATGGTTTAAAACATTAATTAAAAACATTAATCAGTCTGGCTGCCTTGGAGAGAGGCTCTTTTTCTGTAGGAGCTGACCTTCTGGTTCCTGTAGGCTCCTTACAAGGAGAAGGGGTGTAGGGATGAGCCTGCACACCAGTTCATACCTGTGACCTGACCTCTGGGGTCCTGGTAGGTGCTCACTGAGGCCGGGAGGATATTACATTTCCCTAGTACTCAGAGTTTACAGAGCCGCTCTTGTGTGCACTATCTCACTTAATCCTGGCAGCACATCTGGGAGATGGGGTAAGTGTCATAATCCATTCCATTTCACAGATGAATAAACTGAGACGTGAGAGCCACAGCCAGGCCTGGAGCTGAGTAGCTGTGACGCAGACCTCAGCTTTTAGTGCTGTTTGCGTTGGCTTCGCTGGTTCCCTTAGCCCCCCGTGTACTGAGGCCTCGCACTGAACAAGTCATGGTGGTGAGACAGGAAGAGGGGAGACCTTGTTTTCCCCCCCTTATTGGGAGGAGACGAAGAATTTAGGGCCCGGGCATTTACTTAAGTGCGGTACTAATGACAGCTGACGTTTCTAAGTGTTCGTAAGGCGCCAGGCCAAGAGCTAAGCTCTGCGGAGATTCTCACCTCACACTAAGAACAAACCTTTAAGATGAGAAACTGAGGCTCAGAGAGCTGAAGTCGCTCGCGCAGGCTCCTCAAAGGACCTTTTCAGTCGCAGAACTGGGATGCCAAGCCAGGCACTCTGACAAGAGCCTATAGTCAACCAGGAAGCTGGGCTGCTGCCTTTTTTGGGTAATGAAGCGAATGCATTTCGACAATGAGGCAAAAAGTGCTTTCCTGGTCAAAATGTCTGAGAAGCGTGGGAGGCTGCCCACAGAGGGAGCGTGGATGTGCTGAGGGTGGCATCTTTCTCAGCGCATGGCTAGTCCAGGGGGCTTCTCTGAGGGAGGGGGGATTTGCCCTCTCCTGCTGGGAACTGGGACTCGGATGGATTAAACCAGCGCTTGATGGGAGCAGACAGGAACTCTCTGGGGCTTGCAGAGCTCTTGTAGGTCGGTCCGTGATGCTAAGGCATCCCAGGGAGGAATGTGACAATCAGAAGTCTTCAGAGAGGCGAACCGGGGCCAAGTTTTTTTTTCCTGGAGGAGAGAGAGGGAATTGATGGCGGGGAATCCGAACTGTCTGGCTTCCTCTCTCTCAGCTGAGCGAGCAGCCTGTGTGCTGCTCTGCTTCTTCCCAGACTTGAGGGCAAATTCCCCTTCAGAACTTGTCAGCCTTCTGTCTCCCGAGTCTGTGCTCACTGAGCCTCATCTCCTTGACGATCTGGCAGCCACGATGCTGGGAGATTTTGCGGGGAGTGGGGGGGGGGGCAGGAGGGAGGTCTGGAAGGGGAAAGGATCACCCCATTGTAAATGTGACAGTGTGGCTTTCTGTGGGTGCTGCACCGCCCCTTGAAGGAGAGGAGAGGGTCCGAGTCTGCGCCCACCCAGCTGAGCTTTCAGCCCTGCTTCCGGGGATTTTAGGAGGTCCTCCCAGAGCTGGTAAACCAGGGGCGGCCCCCGGGTCCCATTCCCCACACTCCACCCTTTTGGCCTCTCCATGTAAGCCATCTCCATTAGCAGTTAGGATAAGAATCTCTGGCGAGACTACGTTTTTGGTTTCCTGAGTAACGCATGGTGTCCACTGATCCCATGTTACTACATGACAGTGTTGAGGGCAGATGAAGCTTACAACCAAGTGACTCTGATGCAGCTCCCATGATTCACGTACTCCCCACCGTCCCTAGAATGGGTTGGGCTTCCAGGGACTGGCCATTCTCAGAATTAAGTTGTTGGGTATGTTTCTCCTTCCCCTCTACCCAGAATTCCTGGAATCAGATGAATGAAAAAGCTTTAGCGGGGAAGGAAGGGGACCATGATTGATGGAGGGGGGGCTTGGGAGTCAGGAACACCTGACCCTCTGTGGCCTGGCTGCTTATGTGACTTCTGAAATACGTGGCTGCCAAGACCGATCTCGTAGGGTCAAGTGGCTTCATGTGGTCAAATGTCCAACACAGTGCTTGGCACATAATAGCTACTCAATAAATGCCTGCTCTTCAGATGCTTCTCATTTAGCATAGAGTAAATATGCACTTCTTATTTTTTAAATGAATGAAATCTCTCATTACCAAATTCATTCATGTGAGCAGTGACACTAATATTCCCTTTTCTTGTATGTTTCTAGCATCCTGCTCCACCTGGGATTTAGGTGCCTTTAATCTGACAAAAAAAGAATACGTATCCATTCAGTACTCCAGAGGGACTTGAAAACTGTTCTTCCCTGAACTCAAGCTGGACTATCATGGGATGTGAAGAATCAAGGTAAGGGATTTTCTCCTCTTGAGCCTTATGGAACCAAAGATGGCTGTTGGAATTGGTGATCTCGCGCAACACAGCTTGGGGTGTGGTTTTCGACTGCTCGGCCCAGCTTCCTGTGCTTGGGAAGCTGGCTTTCCATAACCCTGATACACAGGACCCGGTTCTCAGTGCCTGGACCTTGTGCCGGGGGGGCGATCCCTCTGTCCCCAGCTGAGGAAGGAGTCCACCATCTCCTAGGTGAATGCCCCACACTTTCCCCCCCGGCAGAAGGTGGGGATGGTCCAGCCGTCCTGCTGAGGTGCGTGGAGCCCACGCTGGGGAGAGGATGGCTGAGTTTGCTGGGATTACGTGATCAGGTCAGCAGGCCTTCGGGGGCATCCAGGAGTGACCTCTTCCTCTCTCCCTGCCTGCTTGCACTGCGCGCGCCAGCTGCCACGTCTCAGGCTGCTTGGGGTAAAGGGTGAGAGGTTAAAACAGACGGCTTTAGGCAAACCCCGGTTTTCCTGGTTTTGCTACTTGCCTCGGCCTCTCCCCAGGCCTCAGTTTCCTCGTTTGTAAAATTGGGGTCCTATGAGTGCCCCAGGAGGATGTTATGGGTCCTGAGTGAGACGGTGGAGATAAAGAGTTTACCATTCTGCCTGGTGGTGGGAATGCTCCCAAATGGAAGAGGGTTTTGTTTGTTTGTTTGTTTTCAATGCATTAGTTACACCATTTAGAGGTCCTGCCATGCAGCAGGCCCTTTCCCCGTCCTTGCTCTGCTGTTCTCTCTGCCTCTCACCTGCCACCAAGTCTGCCTGGGAAACGGCTTGTGAATCACCTTCGGTCGTGCACAGCCCCCTCCACCTGAGCAGAGTTGATTCCTCCCCACCCTGGGCTGTAGCCGGCCGTTGAAGGCATGGCTTTATGTGCCATGTGACTTCTCCTGCCCTCCCCTGCCCGTCCCCCTACTCGTCCCCCCCGCCCCCGGTCACTGGTGAGTTTATTTAGAGCAAGGACTCTTAACACCCCAGCGTTGGGCCTCCCACTGTGGACATTGAAAGAACAAATGAATGAGTCATTGAAAAAGAGGGCATAGAGAGAAAAAGCCAGAGTGGGAACCAAAGGGAGAAGGTTGCTGAAGATTTAGAGCAAAGAGTGAGGTCGGTCACGTTTTCTTTTTCTTCAGCAAGGTGTTGAGATGATAAGTAACATGATGGAAAAAGGAAAAATGAGTCCTACCACACACTGGAAAGCTCTTCGAGGGTGGAAACTTGGGTGAGAAAGTGTGAGCTGGTGAGAAGCCAGTTAGGGAGGTAGGACTGAGGACGCGGCCGAGGCTCGTGCTGATGTGCTCCTGCCCGTGCTGACGTGACCCACAGAGACGGAGGGCACGAGGCCTTGCCCTTCGGTCAACGTGGCGGCCGGCCCTGACACATAGAGGGTTCTCCAGATTCACCAGGCATCTGGGAGGCCTGGGGAGGGTCCCTCGTCCATTCCGAGAGGCTTCCGGGAGAGGGTGCTGCCCCTTGAGACTCTTGGAAGATGGCGCATGAAGAAGACCTACCAGGAGCTGAGCTGACGAGCCTTTCCGTCCTCGGGCGCTCAGCAGCCCTGCACGCTCACGTTCGCCATTCGCTTTTATTTCACCATCTACTTACTTGCTGATTCTGGTGTCAGGAGGCAGCCGCAGTGAGCGCAGCTCTCAGGCCATCCTGTGAAAGTGCTGCATGCCTTTCTTGGGCCCTCGAGCACTCAACCAGTCCTTGAGTTTTGTTTCAGAAGCCCACGCTCCCGGTCCAGGCCATGAGCTTGGGGCGCAGGAGTGTGTACGTGGACGTGCAGTCACCTGTTCTGGCATTCCCTCCCTCCCGGTAGCACCTGCGGGGCTGGAGCGAGCTGTTCCCGCGTCCGGGAAAACGGCAGATAGCAGTCCAGTCACTGGGGTGGAGAATCTGAAAGCTGGAAGAACCGTTCTGTTGATGGAGGAAAGGCTTGGCAGGTCTGTCTGGGGCTACTGGGAGAGGAAGTTCCCTAGAATTCAGCTGCTGGGAGCAGACAGAGCAGGAGTAGACGCTCTCCCACTGCTCTCCCACTGGGAGCCTGTCTGCCCTCATCCTGCCTAGAAATCAGCTCACCTGGGCTGCACGCCAACAGCAGGCCTCCACACCCTTCCCATCCCTGGGACTGTTTGCACTGTTCCTGCCGTAACCGGGACTTCACCCCAGTTGCACTTCCCTCTACCCCCTGTGACCCTGGGCAAGTCCTTTATAGCTCTCCACGCCTCTTTTTCTCAGCTGCAGAACCTGGCCTGAGGAGATGCTCAGCGAGAGGGAGCCCTTGTAATCTGCTTCTCTCCCACCTCCTTACCTGTCTGGCTCCTGACTGTGTTAATTCTGTCGCATCCCGGCCCCTCCTCGCACCTGCGCGCAGCGTTGCCTTCTTCCCTTTGACGCTCACCTTGCCTTTTTGGACTCCTCTCCTGGGCCCGCCTCCCTCTGGGAGCATCTCTTGGGTCCTGCCTGATACTCCCAAGCCAGCCCTCTCTAGCCTTTGATGAGAGGGTGTCTGAAGGCACCTGCCTGCCTGTCCTCAGACACGAGCCAGCCCTGGTCTTTGGTCACGGGCTACGTGTGTCAAGGTTGCTTCCTTTATTCAGTGTCCGGAGTGTTTGCTGAAAGAATTCCCGACCCACTCGGAACTCTACCCTTGAAACAGAAACGGATTCTCAAAACACCTCTGCTACTGGCCCATTTTACTATTACTGTTTCTTGTGGTTTCATATTGAGGTTTTTGGCTCATTGCATCTGACCTGGAGTTTATTTTTAGTAGTGAAGACAGAGTTCAATTAATGTCAAAACATGAGGGCAAATGCAGAGGAGGGATTCAGAAGTCTAGGGGAAAATGTGCCTAGTTTTGCTTCTTCTGATAACTTCTGTCACACCAGCAGACGCCGAGCTTTCTCGACGGTGCCCGCGATGGGCTTTGCAGAGGCTGGGAGTCCGAGCCACCCCCGGAAAGCGAATGCGTTTCTGGGTCTCTTTCAGTCCAATTTACCCAGCAGCTGGCCGCACAGATGAGTACCCACTGCAGTTATCATGGCGGGTGATAGTTATTACAATCAATATTAAAGGCCAGGCTTTGGAACCTTCAGTTCCTATCTCCCCCGTGGCTTCGGGTTCCTTCTGTCTCCGGAAGAAGCGTCCACCTTGTTTGAACACCAGCTCTTCTCCCTGGATTGGGAATGTTCGGAGAACAGGCTCTGGGTCTTGCTGTCTCTTTCGCCCCAGCTTTTGGCACCGTGACAGGCGTCCAGGACGTGCTTGGGGAACATTTTCTTGGACTGCCTGCACTTTTGGACCCTGAGTTGGGGTTAGAAAGTCAGAAATCATGCACACAATGCTCTTTCGTCAAGGGCTCCCGGGTCTGTTCTGGGATTTTGGGGAAACTGAGCACTGTGTGCTTAGGACTTTAGAGTTTCTAAAAGTTCTTTTTCGTTCTTCCGTCCTGCTTTTATCCCTTGGCTGTTTACGGAGAACCTGCACTGTGCCGCTCTGCAGGGTACCTGCAAGGAAGGAGGGACGCACCACTGTTCTGGCCCCGAAGGCAATCCGGAGACGGAGGCTGGCTTTATGGACTCCCGTTATGGACTATATTTTCGTGTCCCCCCCCCCCCCCCAAAGTCAGATGTAGAAACCCTAATCCCCAGTGTAATGGTGTCAGGAGGTGGGGCCCTTGGGAGGTGGCCGGGTCTTAAGGGTGGAGCTCTCAGGATGGGATTGATGCCCTATAAGAAGAGGCACGGGAGAGTAACGTCTCTCTCTGCTCTCTGAGATGTGCAGACACAGCCAGAAGACAGCCTTCTGCAAACCAGGAACTGAGTGAGCTTTACCTTGATCTTGGACTGCCAGCCCCCGGAACTGTGAGGAATAAATTTCCATTGTTTAAGCCACCCAGTCTGTGATATCTTGTTATAGCAGCCTGAGCAGAATAGGACTCCTGTATTTCACAGACGGATGAGTTGGAGACTCAGAGCAGTTGTGCTGCCGGGAGCTCCCTGCTAGTTGGTGGTGGACCTCACAGATGAGCGTGGCTCTTCTGAATCCAGGCACCTGAACCTGCTCCCCCGCTACCTGCCGCGTGATCCGCAGGCGTGTCTGGACTTTCTCTTGGCTGCCCCTCTCTGCTCCGTCATCTGTTTCTCCCTCCCCTCCCCTCCCCTCTGCTCTTCTCTCTTTTTCTCTGCTGTCTCCCTTTCCCCCTCTCCCAGTTCTTGTTTCTTCTGAAGATGAAGATCTTTCTCTCTGTGGTGCCTTTTGGGGGAAGGTACCTGATGATAATGGCGTTGTGCTTGAGCTCGTCCCGCCTGGGGTGGTGTCTGTCTCACTGAATCCACTTCCCCAGCGCCTACTGTGGGGACTGGCGTGATGTAGCAACTTCCTCCGTCTCTCCCTGCCCGCTTCCACTGTCCCACTGTGAGCCAGGTGTTGCACCCAGCCGTGGGACGCAACAGACTAGGTAAAAAACGCCCTGGGGGAGACACAGTATATCCGAACAACTGTTGTTTGCGCAGCGTCATGGGCTGGATGTTTGGACACCCTCCAAATCCCCAGCTTCATATGCTGAGAGTCCTAACCCTGAGTGTGGCTGTACTGGAATTAAGGGAGTAATTAGGTTAAATGAGGTCATGAGGGTGGAGCCCTGCTCTGATAGGAGAGCTCAGTGGAGACCTCCCTCTCCCTCTGTCTCTGCCACGTGAGGACACGGCGGGAAGGTGGCTGTTCGCAAGCCAGGGAGAGAGCTCTCAAATCTCGAGACCCTCGATCTCGGACTTCTGTGCTCCAGAACTGCGAGAACAAACGTCTGTTGTGTGAGCCACGAAGCCTCTGGTGTTCCGTTATGGCAGCCCGAGCTGACCAAGACGCACGGTGGATGCATGCCTCAGGCCATGGTCTGCAGGGTAGTTTGGTTGCCTTGGTCCCAAAGCCTCTCTGGTGGTGTCGAGCCGCGGCTCATGCCTATGAGGTTTCCCAGTCCCATCTCTAAAACCAGGAGCCCAAACCGAGCTCGCCTGTCCTGCTCTGTCTGTATCCGGACGTTCAGGGTTTCCCTAAGCTGGGCCCAGTTCTATGTTTTCACTCTTCTTCCTTGCTCAGGTGTACTTAGGTGTGTACTGAACTCTACTGCGGTTGCAGCGTCAGGCTCCTGGAAGCAGCAGCAGCTCTGGACTCCTGGTCTTGCGCTTGTGATCCACTGGGCTGCCTCCCTTTTAAGATGCTCTCCCCGTGTTACAGGAGATTGTTCATTTCGTTAGTCGTTTGTGCATTCTATTGGCCAATCGGTTTGCCTCTTGAAGTACTAAGCACTGGGTATTCTAACAGCTCCTATTACGCACCACTAATGACGTTCTGTCCTTATAGGAGTAGCAGTGGTGCGTATGTGGTATGATGAAGGTTCTGCTACTAATACTACCAGTAATAATAGTAAAAAGAATAATAGCTCAAATGTATTATTCATAGTGTTCCCGACACTTTACATATATTATCTCATTTGCTTTTCAGAGCATATGAGGAAATGGGGATTAACTAATATGCCCAAGATGGCAACTGGAGGTGTCTCCCCACGGGATGGATGTGAAGCACACGCTAGTGCTATGTGCTTTTGCATAATTTCAAGCTTTCTCTTTTTTTAACTCGAGCCTAACGTTTAGAAGCTTTTACTAATGAGAGGACTCTTTGCTAAATTGATGTAAGCGCTACACATCACCAATAACTCCGTCCTGGTGTGTCTGTCCGTGCCTTTTGCCGTAGCCCTCAGACGCCTCCTGTTCCTTCCAGGAGACCTCCCAGCGTGGGCTCTAGGTTTTCTCCAGGTTTCGCCCATCCTTTTCTGCTCCCCTGGGACCCAGGTTTACCTGGCGGAACTGGACAAAATGTGAGACCCAGCAGGTTTTTTTTTTTTTTTAAATTTTATTTATTTATTTTTGGCTGCATTGGGTCTTTGTTCCTGTGCGTGGGCTTTCTCTACTTGTGGCGAGCGGGGGCTACTCTTCGTTGTGGTGCGTGGGCTTCCCATCGCAGTGGCTTCTCTTGTTGCGGAGCACGGGCTCTAGGCATGCGGGCTTTAGTAGTTGTGGCTCGTGGGCTCAGTAGTTGTGGCTCGTGGGCTCTAGAGCACAGGCTCAGTAGTTGTGGTGCACGGGCTTAGTTGCTCTGCAGCATGAGGGATCTTCCCGGACCAGGGCTCGAACCCGTGTCCCCTGCATTGGCAGGCAGATTCTTAACCACTGCGCCACCAGGGAAGCCCCCAGACACAGCAGGTTTTATCCCTGGTTTGTAATGGAGTGAACAGCAGAGCTCCACACAGCAGTCTAGTGGCCTGGCTTCTTCTGGGATGTGGGTGGCTTTCAGAAAGCCTGAGCTGCCAAGCCTCCAGGTCCTCCTTGCTGCTCTCAGTGATGCCTGGTCTGCTGGGAATTCACTCTTTGGCCCCCAGCCATTTTCTCTCCAGTTCTGTCCCTTTCCTGGAGCTCGTTGTAATGGGTGCCTTTATGAAGAAAGTACCCATCGTGGGATGCAAGGCATCTGGAGGATGTTTTTTTTCTCCCTCCAAAGATGAAACCTTAAGACTGAGGGATCCACCCTCAGTCTTGTAGGCCAAGCATCCTACAATGTCTGGCCGCAAGGACTCAGAGGGGCATTCTTCTGCTGTTGCAAAGCAGAGGCACCTGGCTTCATCCCCGTGGGAAATCAGAAGTGGGAGGGCCTTTAAAAAATGTTGGCTTAAGGAAAAGTTTCATCAAAATAGAAACGAAAACGCCGATCGAAAGCGTCACCCTCCCTGAGCTGGCCTCTTCCCTGAGTATCAGCACCGCCCCTGCTGGAGTGGCCGGGAATTGGGAAAGCCACCGGCCATGGGGGGCGGGGTGGGGGGAGGGCTGCTGCACAGGGAGCAGAAAGGAGATGCGTGCCCAGATCTCTCTGCTTTGCCACCTGCCAGCCCCTTGCCAGCTGGGATTCGGGCTCTAGGTGCTTTTGAGCCTTGGTTTCTTGCTCTGAGGACCAAATGACACGGTTGTCTGTGACTCCTCGAGTCACCGAAGATGCTCCACCCACGGGCGCTGCGCTGAGGAACTCATCGGTCATTTGCTTCCAGGCTTTGAACCTCATTTTCCTCAGCTCTCATTGAAAGCAGCGTGCCGAACGGCTGCCCTGGTCTGTCAGTCCCTCCCAGCTTACACATTTCACATCCGCGCCACTTGCCTTTTCGGGATTGATAGAATGTTTTCAGAGTTTAATGGGAACCGTATACAGCAGCCATCAGGAGGGGCAGAAATGGAAGGAAATAGTCCAGGTGTCATAATTTTTCCACTCCCCCGCACACTTCCATCACACATGTTTGAAAACAAACCTTATTTTCAGAACAGTTTCTGATTTTACTGAAAAACTGTGAAGAGAGTTCGCAATTTTGAACTGTCTTCAAAGTATGTGGGAGGATCCCATATATCCCACATCCAGTTCTCCCTACTGCTCACTTCTTACATTAGTGTGGCACAGCTGTTACAAGTAGTGATCAACATGGGTGCATAATTATTATCGACTACAGCTTATACATTGTTTTTTAGGTTTCCTTAATGTTTCCCTGATGTCCTTTTTCCGTTCCACCATCCCGTCCAGGATACTGTGTTCCATTAAGTTGTCATGTCTCCTTAGGCTCCTCTTGGCTGTGAAGGTTTCTCAGACTTCCCTTGTTTTCGATGACCTTGATGGTTTTGAGGAGTACAGGTCGGGGATTATATAGATTGTCCCTTTATTAGGATTTGTCTGATGTTTTTCTCATCATTAGTCTGAGATGATGCATCTTAGGAGGAAGACTGCAGACGTAAAGTAACCCTGACCGCCTGGCTACGCTACTGTTCGTTAGATTTCTCCACCATGAAAATGCCTGCCTCCGCCCCATTTCCTCACTGTACTTGGAAGGATGTCACACCTCTGGAGTGGGGCGTTTTGCCCCCCCTTGATGCGAAGTATTGACACAAATTGTTTGGAATTCTCCTTGGGAGATTTGTCTCTTCTCCCCCATTTCTTTATATCCATATGGACTCGTGGATATTTTTATAGACTTTGGATTCTAGTTCAATATGACTTTACGTTGCTCATAAAGCAACATTGAGCCACGTTCTGTTGCTCAAGTTCTTTCAGCTTTGGCCGTTGGGAGCTCTTTCAGTTGGCTCCTGGGTCCTTTTGATATACAACCATCATCGTTGCCGGGCGGCGGGGAGGGTGTTGTTTTTTCCCTTTTTTTTTGAGCGTTTCCTTCCTTTCTGGCATGACAAGGTGCTCCGGGCTCATCTTGTATATTTCCTGCCCCCAGACCTAGAATCAGCCATTTCTCCAAGGAGGCCTGGTTTGCTTTATTGGAACGTGGCATTAGAAAGCAACGTATGGGTGTGAGATGTGTTCACTGCTACTGGGGCATCACTGCTTCTAAGTCTTCTCAGCCAACAGAGCAATGAAATACGTGTGAGTGTCCTAACCCACGTGTATACACATGTGTCTAATCGTTTCCATAGGTATCCATCGTATCTCTGTTAAGCTAACCATGAATTCATACTGATGTTCCAACTCTAATCCATTACTACTCCATACACTTTTGAACAGACATTTTTTTGCCCATGTTGGTCGGCAAGAGGAAGTACTGAATGGTAAGTTCTAAAAGCCCCCATGGGCAGAGAGCAGTGGGATGAGAACACTGGACTTTTCCCTGTGGACAGTGTAGTCTCGTGAGCAGAAGTCAAGAGTTGGACACAGTTGGACAGAAACTCAGAAACACGTGCCGCCCAGAATGCTTGCAGACCAGAACGCTGTCACACTCGCAGGCCTTGTGTGCCTTTTGTCCTCCTGGGAAGCCTGTCCTGTCCTCCCTCCCCTCCCACGTTATCCCCACACTATACCCTCTCCCCGCGCACACTCCTAGAGTCCCCTGGGCTTACCCCATCAGAAATATACCCACTTAAAAAAAATTCTTTGCCTGTCTGCTGCTCCCAAGTAGACCACATCCTTGAGGGAAGCACTGCGTCTCGCAGGCAGTGCCTTGCACAGTCTCCCAAAATCAAAGCCAGGTCCGTCCATTCACTTTCAGAGTTTGTTGGGGGAATAAAGCAGTGGACAAGACACACGCCCCCCTGCCTTGTTGGAACCTGATACACACTGAATGCAAATGAAGGAATTCACATACAATGCAGAATCCCCTACCCCATTTCCTTTTTGGCCAGGGGTCTCAAACTCAATTGTCTCCAGGGACCAGGCAGGCAATATAAGGAATGACGTGGGCCTGGTGGGCAACTGGAAGGCGTGCATAGCTGATGAAGAGCCAGGACATCTGGTGTGACATACCGACCTGGCCGCCCGGCTCAGGCCAGCGTCCTGCCTGATGGTCCGGGGTCTGTGCCTGACTAGTTGTTCCTAAGTTTTTTGACTCACATGCCCAGTATAAACGGGGTGGTGCCCAGTCCATGGCCGCTGATCATGGTGCTGGAGAACTGCTGGCCTAGCGTGGCTGGATCTGACTGTTCCAGGGAGCCTGGAAGCTGGGGGAGTCTTGCCCCTTTTTGTTCACTTCTATTCGTTCCTGATATCACTGTAGCAATACTTCTTCCCCTGCCAGCAGCACTTGGTCCCAATAGCAATAGTTGCTTCCAGTTTGCAGGGATTTCTTTGTCCCCTACTCCCGGAACCAGCCTCATTGGCTGCTCTAGAGATGACATCCCCAGCAGGGCTCCCTGGGGTCCCCCAGACTTCTCAGTTCCGATAATCGTACCCCACGCCCCATCCCCATGTGCTTGCTCTCTACCTCTCGGCTACCTCGGACTCTCCCTCCTGTCTTTTCAGTAAACAGTTCATTCTTTATCTGAAATTCAGCGGGTATGCTTCCTCTTCCCATGTTGAGCCTTGATTAATGCGCGAGGTGTTATTTCTATATTTCCTACCCTTGCCGTTTTCGCTCAGTTGAGCACAAAGCAGGTTTCCAAGTCTGTCACTCTGAGGCCCAGACTGCCGGCCCGCCGCCCCCCACCCCCACCCCACCCCAAACCCACCACCCACCTGCAGCCACGTGCCCGGAAGCCCTGCGTCTTACGCTCATTGCTTGCCGGCTTCACCCGCTCGTGCCGCTTGCACACAACCACGGGCCACTCCCGGGGGGCTTGCCAGTGGCCCCTTTCCACAGCCTGCTGCGTCTGGAGATGATGCTTTGGGTTTTCCACAATGAACACCGGTCCCCAGGGTGTGCCGGGTTTCTCTGTGTCTGCAGGGGTGTGTGTGCCTGCTGCGTGGAAACAACCTTGTCAAAATAAACCAGGGCTCTGCTGACAGGGGGAAGTGAGGCTGGCCGGAGGAGAAGACGTGGGCTGGGTGCTTCTTGGGGGGTTTCCTCTGTGCCAGTGCCCTACAGGAGGCGGCCTCTGCCATGCTTCCTGGACCCTTCCGACTCCCCCAGGGCCCCCGTTGGACACAAGACTCTCCTGCTACCTTCCCATGTTGAGCCGTTCACTGAACAGTGTGCCTCCAAACCAGCTCTTCTGCCATGATTTTCCCCTGTGCTCCGAACTCACCGTCCTGACCTGACACGTCAGCAGTCCTTTTGTCACTCCAGGGATGCAACTTTGTGATTTTCAGGGTCCAATGTGACTGATTAAAAATCATGATATTCCTCGGGAATTCTCATCGATCGTGATCATTGTGGTGCTCAGCTGTGTCGAACGCTGGCCTTTGTGAGCTGGGTGGACTTACTGGGGGTATATATTAGTTTGCACGGGCGGCTGTGACAGAGTACCACCCGTGAGGTGGCTCAAAACAACAGAAATACATACTCTCACAGTTGTCCAGGCTAGAAGCCTGAAATCACAGTGTCAGCAGGGTTGCCTTCCTTCCAGAGATTCTAGGGAAGAATCCTTCCTTTCCTCCTGCCTTCTGGTGGTTGCTGGCAATCCTTCGCCTTCCTTAGCTTGTAGGTGCATCACTTCAATCTCTTCCTCCATCCTCACATAGACTCCTCTCCCGTGCATCTGGTCCAGATTGCCCTCTTCCTGTAAGAATGAGGTCTACCCTAATCTGACTTCATCATGTTAACTTGATTACTTTCTCCAAGACCCTATTTCCAAATAAGGTCACACTCACCAGTACTAGGAGTTAGAACTTGAGCATAACTTTTAGGGGGGGGACACAGTTCAACCTGCAACAAGGATATGAAGAAGTGTTACAACTTCTAGTTTTGTTTATTTCTTTCCTATAAAATGTCGTATGCTTTATAATAATATAGGTGTTTCTGTGTATAAATTATAAACAAATACACAGATACTGGGGGCTATCCTCAATCATGAGTGATGAGGACATAGTTTAAAAACAAACCAATCACCAGTCCACTGGTCTGGTTTATGGAGGCCCCGGTTCTTAGTCAACCTGGGCTGCCGTAGCAAAATACTATAGATCAGGTGGCCTCAACAACAGAAAATTTGTTTTCTTACATTTCCGGCAGCCGGGAAGTCCAAGATCAAGGTGCAGCTGGTTCAGTTTCTGGTGAAAGTGCTCTTCCTGGTTTGCAGACAGCTACTTTCTTGCTGTATCTTCACATAATGAGGCAGGGGTGGGGGGTGGGATGGGAGAGGAGGCACTAGCTTTCTGGTGTCTCTTCTTATATAAGTGCGCTAATCCTGTGGGATCAGGGCTCCACCCTTATGACCTCATTGAACCTTAATTACCTCCATTAAGGTCCGATCTCCAAATAGAGTTGCACTGGGGATCAGGACTTTAACATATAAAGTTGGGGGAGGACACAATTCAGTCTATCGCAGGTCCCATCTTCTGGATTTTGTTATACAGTAAGATTCCCTCGGTTCTTATGAATTACAAGAAAAACTTAAAGTCTGGTTTGGTGGATAGATCCCAACTTTAGTTCCACATACACCTCGTTTTTATTCTGGCTTTCTTATTCCTTTATATTTATTTTTTTAATTTTATCATCAGTAGCTGGGTGCCGTGGGCAAGCTAAATGCCCTCTCTGAGCCTCACTTTCTACCTCTGTGACGTGGAGATAATGCCTACTTAGGGAATTGTTTGGGAGGGTAAGTGAGGTCACTAAGTAGATGCTTAGTAGCTGTGAGCAGTTTTCCTTTCTGCCCAGATCTCACTCTTCCCTGCCCTCCAGCAACGGCTGCCCTGCCCCTGCCCAAGGAGGGTGGGAGAGTTTTGAGGGGGTAAATCCTTAGTCCTGGAGGTGGCTCTAGACGGCGTTGTGTCTGAGGCCTTCCTGGGCCCTATCTCTCTTTCTCAGCCCTTGTGTTTATCATCCAGCTGTGTCTCATCTGTACTCACTGTTAGTAATGTCATCATTTTGCAATTCAGCCATCATTTTGTTTTTTGTACTTGGATTGTCTTGACTTAGCCTAGCTCGTAAAGCAGATCTGTGGGATCCAGCCCACATGTGTACAGCAGGTGATCAGCGACTGTATTTGTTGGGTTGATTGGGTGGGGGAGAAGGGAGGGCTTTAGCCCGGGTGCCAACCCTTCTTCACTTTCCTACCTTTGTTCATCTCAGAGGAGGCAGGCGGTGAGATGCACAGGCTCTCCTGCTTCCCTTCGCTGCCTACTGCCCTTCTGCTTATGGCCCAGGGCAGGGCCAGCATTAAACAAGGTCTGTATAAGCGTAGAGAGGGGCCCGGTAGTGTGGTCCCTTCCAGAAACATGCGTGGGCCTGGGAGTCACATAAACCCGGTGGGAGTCCTAAGCCTGCCCTTTACTGCTACCAAGGCCTTGGGCAAAATCTCACTGTTCCCTTTTGCAAAATGGAGCTAATAATGGTACCTGTGTCATTAGGTGGCTGAGAGGAAATGAGCTAATGCATGTACGCCCCTAGTACAATAGCCGTCCGGACAAGGGGCAGAGGCCTGGGCGGGGGGAACCACTGCTCTCCCGATGCACTCTGAACTAGGCTTCCAAACACCAAATGCCTCTCTCGTCCCCCCGCTGTGCAACCCCAGCCAAATGCCTTTCCCTCTCTGTCTAAGTTTCTGCTCTTTGTTATCGCTAAAGGTTAGTAATGCTTTCCTCAAAGTTTAACTTGATGTAATTTACATAAAGTGACACGAAGCAGTTTGTAAAACACAACCCAGAAATTCATAATTATCATTAACAAGTTTGATTGGGAAGCTCATGACTGCATCTGTACCCTGTGAGACTTTTAGGAGTTATAACTGAAGTCTGCAGCCGAGGCCAAGAGGGGACTGGTGCAAGTTCAAGCTTTTTAAGTCATTCTCAAGTAGCAAACCTATATGGCATCCTGCAGGTAGATTAGGGCCTTGTCGGCTTTTTTTTCCTGGTGTCTTTAATACACATGCCTGCCGTTGACTCCTGCTTGGCCTGGAGCCCTGACCTTGTCCTCAGAAAATCCCTTCCTGTCCAGATGCACCGGTGCTCCGAGCTCTCCTGCTGTTCTCACTGCACCTGCCCAGGGCCTGACCCAGCCACAGCCGGCTTCCTTTGCTCCCGTGGTAGGCATTCGGGCAGGTTGGAGCGATGAATGTTGTTGGCAAAGGAAAGTGAGTCTTCTTCTGTGCCGCTGGGCGGTGATGAATTGAACCAGCCTCACTGAAGGGAGAGTTGACACAACTTCTCAACGTTTAGACTGTGTGTGCCCTTTGACCCAGCAACTCCTCCCCCCCACCATGAGTCTGTCCTCTAGAAGCAGGAAAACACATTTCAAAAAATGTTCTTTCACAGCATTGAGAAAGTAGCAGAAGCTGCAGGACAACCTCACTGCTTAACAGCATCACACTCAGCAGTCTGAAGAATTGAGATTTTGCGACCATTTGAAGGCTAGATCAGGAAGCACGTGGCGCTGGCTTGGTCCCATGACCGATGATGTTCACCTTGATCACTTGATGAGAGTGGTGTCTGCTAGGTTTCTCCACCATAAAGTTATATTTCTCCCTTTATAATTAGTTAGTATCTTATCAGGAGATCATCTGTTACTATCAATATATAAATATCATGTTTCTCATCATACCTAAGTTTCAAACCTAAGTTTAGCCTCCGCTGAAAATTCTTGCCTGAAACTGGTATTACTGTTATTGCCAAACAGTGTCTGTCTCCGTCATCGCTTCCACGCTTATCAGTTGGAATTCTAACGTAAGGAAGAACTTTCCTTTCTTTTTCCATTAAAAAAATTCAATGATTGATATCAGTGTGAACTCATAAATTCTTATTTTATTATATTGCTTATAATCCATGACTATCGTTTTTTTTCCTCAAATTTTCCTAGAGTCGGCGGATGGGATGCCCTTCAAGTTGGGTTCTATGTCCTTTTGACATTTCCCCATCATTTTTTGAGCACTGCTTTGCCTTCCGGCGCCACGAGATGTTCCAGGCTCATGCTGTGCTCGCCCTGCCCCAGCCCTGGAGTCAGCCATCACTTCTGTGCTATTCTTGCCAGAAGTGGGTAACCTGGATTTAATCTAGAGGAAATACGGACAAACCCAAATTGAGGGACATTCTGCAAAGCCACTGGCCAGTGTTCCTCAAAAACGAAAGAAAGACAAAGCCAGACTAAGGAACGATGACAGATTAAAGGAGCCTAAGGGGGCACGATGACTAAGGGCAATGTGTGACCCTGGGTTCGCTTCAAAAGACATTATTGGTAAAATTTGAGTAATGTCTCTGGGTTAAACAGTAGGATTATATTAATGTTAATTTCCTGATACAACTTGATCATTATAATGTGGTTATATAAGGTATCAGTACTGAGAAGTTGCAAGGCTGTGGGAATTCATTCTACTTTCAAACTCTTTTTGTAAGTGTGAAATTATTTCAAAATGAAAAATAAAAAGAAATTAAATACGAACAATTGAGATGAATTTATATATACTAATATGGAAAGGTGTCCATAATCAATTAATTGAAGGAGAAAAGTTGTAGTATTTTTGGTATAGAATTAGCCCACCTTTGTGAAGACAAGACAGAACAAAATAGTACATATGCATATTTGCACATGAAATTCTGAGAAGGTATGAACTTCCTGTTAACAGACATTTCCGGGAAATGTAATTGGAAGGTGTGAGAAAGTGGGAACTTGGTGATTTTTTTTTTTTTTTAAAGAAGAAGCATGTTTTAATACTATAATGGGAAAGTGATAAGCATGTGGTTTGTGTGGGGAAGTGCGCTTCTGCCGGTGAACGTTCGGTTTGATGTCTTCCATCCACCTCAATTTCTGTTGCGTTTTCTTCCACAGGCAGTGCCCTGCCAAAAAATCTTACCCCGTGGACACTCACCCGTGTTTTGCCCCACTGTCCGCTTTCTCGCTTCTGATTCTTAACACAGACACGGAGGGAGCCTGCCGACTGTGCTGCTAGACAGCGGTGCCAGCTGACTCATCTTACCTTTAGCCAGTGAAGCTGGAAATTGTTCACTCTGGAACACTTTAGAGAGAACTTTATTCTTAAGCGTGTACCCTTTCGGTCTCCCCAGAGGAGTGTAAATCAGAAACCTGACCGTCCTCATATTTGCTCCTCTAAGGAGCAATGATTCCTTAAGTGGTGCTTGATGTCTCTAAACCTGATTAATTAGTGAACCACCATCAGTTTCTCCCAGGAATTTGTAATGATCACTAGCCTTTTGTAGTTAATATAAAATTTCACTGAGATAGATTTATCTTTATGTATAGGTTTGTTTTCCCATCTCAGAGCAGATGCTCCTTGATTCAAGCATGGAGAAGAACAAAAATAACATGTCTTGCAGGCCGACTGTGTGCCACGAGCTATTACAGACTTTGACTCATGTGGCCTCCCTACTTCAGTCGGCCTTCTGTATTCTCTGGTTCTGCATCTGTGGATTCAACCAACCGCAGATTGAAAATATTTGCACAAAAAAAATTCCAGAAAGTTCCAAAAAGCAAAACTTGAATTTGCATCATGCTGGCAACTATATACATAGTATTTACATCGTATTAGGTATTATATGCGATCTGAAGATGATTTAAAGTATACAAGGGGACGTGTGTAGGTTAAATGCAAATACTACACCCATGTTTTTTCTTTATGAGATAGTGACTCATTCCGAAATGAGCCCTTTATTGTGTGTTTTAGGTGAACCAATCAGTGGGGGCCTGGACCAGGTGGTCTGCGGAAGTTTCTTCCCTTATTTGGCGAGGTGGGGTACCACACGGCATGCAGGATCTTAGCTCTCCGACCAGGGATCGAACCCGTGCCCCCTCCAGTGGAAGCGCGGAGTCGTAACCTCTGGACCGCCGGGAAGTCCCACTACACCATTTTATATCAGGAACGTGAGCACCACCGGATGCTGGTATCTGTGGAGGTCCTGGAACCATTCCCCCGAGGATACCGAGGGAGGCCTGTACTAGGGAACATTCTTCCAGTCTCTCAGTGAGAAAACTGACCCCCAAAAGGTGTGCTGCCACAGGCTCTAGCATGTTCACTTAGTTAGCTCCTGAGTGAACTATCTCCTGCTCTTGCCTGTCTCTGACTCCTCCTGGGGTCCAGAGCAGTTTGTGTTTGCTTCCTTCTGCTCCAGGCTGCCCTGTCACCTCCTGCAGCTCCTAAACACCAGCTCCAGTTTTGCCTTCTAAGTACCTTTGTCTTCTTCTGTCGGGGTGTCTCCCTCAGTAATGATTATAATGACGGCGATAAAAGAAAAACTAAAATATTTGTGGGTAAGTGTCTTTATGGATCCCTTGCTGTGCCGGGCAGAATGCTGAGCTCTCCCAGGCATCATGTCATCATTCCTTCCCACCACCTGATGAGGTGTAGGGGCTCATGGTGGGCTGGGGACCTGAAATCCGCAGCCGGGTCCACCTAGGAGCCAGAAGCTAATGTCGGTCCAACGCGTGTTTTCCATTTCAGTGTTCACTTAGGTAGTTAATACGCTCTTGCACTAGGTTGGTGCAAGCTAGTGAACACGGCCAAATTATTTCTCCCACAGACTTATAGCCACATATTCCCAGACATTATAAATCTGTGGTTGAACTAATACTCAGACACGTCACCATTTTATCAATGACATAATCAAGCTCATAATGAAGGATCCCAATTTTAAGTTACACAGCTCAACAGCATATAAAATATAAAATAAAAAGTAAGGTGTGTGCTTACTTCATTAACAGAGGCACTTTTTTTTTTTTAACCAGAAGGTATGGAAAATAAGAGGAAAAACTTCAGTCTTTCAACAAAAACGATAATCATCTTCCCATAAGTATGGTAAAAGAAATGACAAGATTTTCAGAAACTGTGATTAAAAATTGGTTTAGCTACAGTCAAAAAATCATCACATAACAAAGTATCTCTGTCTTTTTAAAAATATTTGCTACATTAAAGGGCATATTGTATAAGTTCTGGGTAAAACACAGGTCCCCTTATACTAGACATATTCAATAGCCTCTTCTCATTGTTTCTTTCAGGTCCTCCCTGTCACATTGCACCACAGGGAAAACATTAATTGAACTGTGAGACTTTTTTGTCTGTAGACGTTAAAGACATATACGTGTTATTAAATGAACCTTTAACCGGAGCTTTGTGATTTTTTTCAAAATAGATTTATATACGTGTGTGTGTGTGTGTGTGTGTATATACATATATATGTGTGTGTGTATATACACATATGTATGTATACATACATACATATATGTATGTATATATGTATATACACACATACATATATGTATGTATATATATATATATAAAACGGCACAACATGAGATTTTGAGAAATACATTAAAAAAAATCTCCTAACACTTGGCAAATCTGACAAAAGCAATGGTTTTGCCAATCCTGATGTCTCTGTATGTCAATGTCAGCAGTGTAAACATGACATACAAGCTCATGACTATACAGGCCCTGTCTTCATTGCTTGAAATGACCAAAGGGGAAGAACCACGCTGTGGCATCCCAATGTTGTGTCAACTAAAAAGTACGGTATTTTAGTATAAAATATTTGAATATTGTAGTAAATTAATGTTTGTATGAGTCTTAGTATAAACTATTTTAGTATGAAAATGCACTGAAAACATACAAGTAACGTGCTGGGGATTTGGGCGTCTAATCTTTCTGAATTTCTTGTCAATAAAATTCTGGAACAGGAAATAGATTTGAGTAAGAATCATCGCTCAGCGCAGTGCAATTTCAGGAAAGTCAACTGATAAAAACGATCAAAGTGTTCTCAAGGCCGAACAGCAAGAATCTCTCACTAAGTGTTGGGATAGACTGACAGGAACCCCAAAGTAGAAGTTGCAGTTGGGCAGAGCTAGTGCCCTGTAGTGGAAGGTCTTTTATACTTCCTGCTCACCGAGGATCCACCCTGCTGCTGTGCGCCTTAAACTCAGATGCCACTTCCACAGCAATAGCTAGAGGCAGCCCAGTTTTACTGAAGGCAACAGTTGCTTCCGTGACCTCCAAATGGCTGCTTTTACGTCTTTATACTCTGTCCTACCTTCAGTTAACGCCAGGGCTGCGGTCACCAGACCTCTCCCAAGGCCTGCAGCACAGTGGGCAGCAACGCAGCAGCCAGCTTCTCCACTAGGTTCAGACTGTACAAAATGTAACCTGTCCTCGAGACCTGGGGTTTCGGTGGCAAGCCATCAGAAGGCCAAGTCAGTCCTGGGTGTCTACACGTGTCCTCACGAGAACAGTGTCAGAGTGGCTTGGATGGCTCAGCGCTCCAGGACCCCTGGCTCTCCATAATCAGCGAGTGGATCTCTGGCATTTAGGAGGGCACGAGCCCATCCTTCAGCAAGTACTGATTTCTTATCTCTGATGATAAAGGTCGGCTTCAGCGTGGTCTTGGTTTTCCCTCATCGTTTCGTGAGATTGCGTCATTGAGCAGCTACTCAGGGCTAGGTACTTAGCTTGGGGTGAGGGGTGCAGAGAAATTTGGCATGACCCATCCCGCCTTGAAGGATCCCAGGGCCATAGCTGAAAACAAATCCCAGTTCTGTAAGGGTGGCTGGGTTACCTGCTCTGCTCACAGCTGCTGTTGCGGCTCGTAGCACCGGGTCTGGCATAGAGAACGTGCACCGTCCATAATGGGTGGATGAGGATTTCCTGATTTCAGCTCAGGAGTCATCACCTCTACAATAAAAGTTAATCAAAGGGCAGGGCTATGTTTTCTCCCTTCTGTGACCTCTCTGACTTATTTTTGAACTTCCTCTCCCCAGTTTGTGGCCCAGTCTTTCTTATGGTGCAGAGACCTCTTACATGTCGACAGTGACCCTCTTTGGACTCTGGTGTCTTAAGGGCAGGTGACTCATATCTGTTTCCTCAGCATATATAACTAATGCTTTGTAGACATTGTGGGTACTCAGTGTCTGAGTAAGAGTTGCTTTTGCTTAGCAAGAGACCCTTCTGGGGAGATGTGCTATGGACTGAATTGTGTCTCCTCCCCCCGCCCCTACCTCCCACCATCCCCTCACACCCCTGCCACCGCAAATTCATTTGTTGAAG